>NC_143584.1:201714245-201865883 GCF_048544385.1 Mastigoproctus giganteus | reverse complement strand
ACTACCCGGTATGCAATAAATGCGCTCGGGAGTGGGACGCCAGGGCTACCCAGACACTATACCCGCACCGCCGCCAGCCTGAATCCTGTCCCTCGGACCATGAGGGTAGGGGCGTGGCATTGACACGGTTGACCCTCGCAGGCGAACCTACTAGCCGATTGATCCTAGCCGGGCCTTCCAGGACCACCCGTCTTGTCAAAGCAGGGGCCAAAGTGGTGTATTGAAGCTGGGCCCCTCAACCACCAGGATCCCCCTTTCCGAATTTCCACGGGTCGCAGCGCACGGCAAACACGCCGGATTCCATTGATGTAAGCCCGGAACCTAGGCTGTGGGCGTTGGATCCCAGTGATGCTAGTCTGGAAGTCCAGCAGCGTCACTGGGAGGTCCCCTCACCACGTACAGGTGCCCACGTCGAGGGGTCCAGGTCCCGATGGTATTTCTCCACTTGTTCTCAAAACCTGTGCTCCTGAACTTACTCCTATTCTTTGCCGCCTTTTTTCACTTTCTTATTCCAAAGGTGTTTTTCCTTCTGCTTGGAAATTTGCTCATATCCAGCCAGTTACTAAAAAAGGGTGACAAATCCCTCCAATCTAATTATCGTCCTATTGCAATTACTTCTACTCTTTCTAAAGTAATGGAGAAATCAATTAACTGCGAACTCTTAAACTACCTAGAAACCTTCCATCTGATCAACGATCGCCAGTATGGATTCCGTCAGATTTGGTTGATTTGGTAGTTGTTGGCGCATTGGCTTCTGTGGCTATATTGCACCTCCCAAGGTTTTTGCAGTACTTTGATCCAAGCCCGAGGCGGGAATCGAACCCGCGACCTTTGGGTTGCCGGGCAGGTACTTTACCCACTCGGCTAGCCCGGTCGGCGGATTTCGTCAGTGTCGGTCCACTGGTGATATTCTAGCTTATGTTACCCATTTATGGGAATTCAATGGAAAGGTTCGGTGAAATACAAGTAGTTGCTCTCGACATCTCAAAGGCTTTTGATCGTGTTTGGCATAAAGATCTTCTGAACAAGCTTCCATCTTATGGTCTTCCAACTGTTTTTAGTAATTGGTTATCCAGTTTTCTCTCTGATCACTCACTGAGGGTGATGGTAGATGGCTCTCTGTCTTCTAACTTCTCCACTAATGCCGGTGTTCCCCAAGGTTCAGTTCTTTCCCCCACTCTTTTCCTCTTGTATATTAATGACCTTCCATTGACTGGAAATCCTATCCATAGTTTTACAGATGATAGCACATTGTATTCCACTTTCCATTTTGAGAAACCTTGTCCTGCTCAATCAGCTTCAACTTCTCGAAAATCTGCTACCAATTCCTTAAATGCCGATCTTCGGGTAATTCTCCAGTGGGGCAAAGACAACTTAGTTGATTTCAACCCTTCTAAAACTCAGTCTTGTCTTATATCTCACAAAAAGGATTCTTCTGCTCCTATGCTTATCTTTAGTGACACTCCGATTTCTAGGCAAAATGATATATCTCTTTTGGGGATTACTCCGACTTCTAATCTCTCTTGGCACAAGCACATTACAAATATTGATCCCTCTGCATCTAAAAAACTTGGTTTTCTCTTTCGCTGTCTGCGTTACTTTTCTTCCAAACAGCTGCTCACTCTGTATAAATCGCAAATCTGCCCTGCCATGGAATATTGTTCCCACATCTGGAGTGGTGCCCCCAAAACCTCTCTCAGGCTTCTTGTTTCCATTCAGAAGAGGGCAGTTAGGTTAATTAATGATTCATCTCTAACAGAGTCTCTCCACTCGCTTTCTCATAGACGTACTGTTTCTTCTGCATGCCTCTTCTACAGATACTTCCATGGGCACTGTTCTTCTGAATTGGCTTCTATAATTCCTACTCTCTCTTTCAAAACAGTCTGAAGACGTGCCGCTACCAGCCAACATCCATTTTCTGTCCAACTTCAAACCCACAGAACCAACTTTTCATCTTCCTCATTTATTTATTCAACTGCCGTTTTCTGGAACAACCTTCCTTCATATGTATTTCCCGAAAATTACAATCTACAGAAGTTCAAGTCCAATGTCAACAAATATCTTCTTTCGTCTTCTCAACCTCCAACCCAAGCACGGTACTAAGTACTATAGGTTCTAATACCTCTCATGTTTGGGGTTCACATAAAAAAAAAAAAAAACAAAGTTTTTGTGTACACGAAAGGCAAAAAAACCTGTTTAAAATTACTTTTTCAATACTGTAAGTATAGAGACCTTACTTCTCGAACGAAGTCTGAGATACAAAGGAACCCGATTGCCAGTCTTTATTTTTTAGAGTGCTTTCACGTGTGATGCAGGCGGCTTTCTTACTTATTGTCCTTGTGGATAATATGGCTTAATTTGCTCACTGGCTATGGACGCACAGAAAGCAGCTGACTAATGTGACTTCTCAGTATGTATTAATACTTATCAGTACTACTCAATTGCTGAACAGTAATCCCTCTAGCTCTTAATTCGTGCTTCCTACAGCAAAAATTTCTGAAATTGCCTAAAGACCGGAGGAGAGAATATGCAGTGGCAGTTGGTTTGGTTTTTTTTTTTGGAGCATTAGCATCTAAGGCCATATTGCTCCGGGATATGCGGTGGTCATTCGCTGACCTTTCCGCATTCTTCGTATTTGGTGGTGACGGGCTCGAACCCCGGTCTAATCAAGAAGCGTGTGCTACGCACTGCTGCTCCTACCCACCTGGCTACAGAGGCGCCATACGGTGGCAGTAAATAGCAAGTTTGTTGCATGGACGCTTTATTCTGCTTCATAATTCGGTGCTTTCACGTCAACTTGGATGTGTTTTTCATTCTTCTGCTACTTTTTATATTATCGTTGTTTTTAAGAAAACAAAAAAAATTAACACATTTTTATATATTTTACCATGGCCAATTAGGTAATCAGAGCAAAACGGTTGAGGAGTGTCAACAATAATGTTGCTACAGATACATCAGAAACTGAAAGGGTAAGAAATATATCATGTGAAATTTTGGACACTAACGTTATTTCAAGTGTAGTCAACTCTTCAATGTGACTCCTACAGCAACCACCAATTTCTGATAGAGAGCCATCATATTCCAAATCAAAAAGAATGAAAATGAATAGAAAATATCAATTCAAGTGGAAGTAACCTAACCTTTTTTCACCATTACGAAAGAGTTCATTAGGGCAAGTTACCATTGAGGCAAGTGACTATTAATGCTTGTGAGATTAGGGCAAGTGATACTAAACCGATGTTATCATCTGTTGTGTTTGTGCACCAATCAGCACATCGTTTTCCAAGCCTACATGTCAATCAATATATCGTTCTCAACTTCTGATCCAGACTGATAACACCTACCGTTTGTTTACAGTGCGAGCAGCGCTAGGGTGCAGTATTGGGAAACTAATTTTCTGGGTAAGTTAGCTGATGTTTCTCGTGGTTCTCGGGTTGGCTTTCTTTATCTTCGACGTCAATTCATTATAATCAAAAAAGCGATGTCTATGTACGATTTTTTTAAGGTGTTGAAACAGGAAATAATCACTGGGGGCCCAGATCCAAACTGTAAGGTGAATGGGTGAGTTCAGTAAAGTCGGTGTCTGAAAGGAGCAGCAACAGCATATGACCTGTGCACTGGTGCATTGTCCTGAAGAAATAGCACATCTCTGGAAAGTTTTCCACAGCATTTTTCCTTTATGACGTCCCTTAGGTTGTACAGTAGGGATGCATATGACTCCCCAGTGACTGTCTGCTTGTGTTCCAAGTAGTGAATGTAAAAAATTCCCTCAACATCCCAAAAATTGGTGGTCATAATCTTGCCAGCTGAAGGTTGAATCTCAAATTTTTTGGATGGGAGACCCTTATGCTTCCATTGCATTAATTCTTGCTTGGTATCAGCAAGGGCATTCCTAGGGTATGTGGCGCCCAGGTCTCAACTGAAATTTGGCCTCCCACTTTAAAATTTTCTTCATATGTGTATGTAAGTTTCAGGTTTTCAGGTGCCCCTTGAATGTTGATACCCGGGTGCAGTGCACCCCATGTACCATCGAGACAGCCAACCCCTGGGTCATCAGGATCCACTGATGAATCCATGTTTCATCACCCGTAACAATTCTGGTGATGAAAATTTTCAGGATCCCTTCCATAAAGCTTTAAATTCTCCTCACAATGCCATATTGTGAATGGCTTCTGCACAGGGGGGTCTGAAATCTGGGGACTCACCTTGCACTGACCTTAGTCACCCCCATATGTTCATGGGGAAGAATTAACTGTTCCATCAGATATGTCGCATTCAGGTCATTCCATGTCAACTGGCCAAAGGATCCCTGCTTGACCATCTTCAATTTTGTTGAAACTTGGTGTGGATGTTTAAACAGGATTCAAATGAAGCTGTGCAAAATTTCAGTTAAAAATATAGTATGCTTGAGGCACTAGCACCTTTTTTGTGGAGGTCACTTGTGTTATGCAGAATAAATCATAAAAAATTTCAAGTTTTAAGTGTTACTGTTGCACAACTGCAAAAGGTAGTGCTCTGAAACTTGGTATACCTAGTTAACTTTTCACAGAGAATGCAAAACATTTGGTGTCCAGGCTCAAAAATCTTCACATTTATTACAATGTGGTCTAAAACTGGCACCAAAAATTTGTTGCGACAAATTTAAGCAAGACTTTTGAAAGTCATTAACTTTGAAATAAAAACCTTTGGTACCTTCTTCTTTGGAAATTCCACTTACCAACTGCATGAATTCAGCCTAACTAAATACTCAGCTCTTATACTTGATTTCTGGCTGAGATATTTTCCTTCAAAGATTGACTCAAAATTTGACCTATCTTAAGGGGCAAGTGTCTTAATGTAAGATACCTTCAATTCTCTTTTTTTTTTTTGCCACCACAGGAAAGAGCAGAGTTTCAGCTACAAGGATCATGGTTTATTTGTTTTGTGTCTTTGCAGTTAAGGCCTTAAAATTAAGCCTAAACGTCAAGTAGTTTTATGTGCCATATTGTTATTTTGTTAGATCTTTTTTGTTGCAGAACACTTCCTTAATCCTGCCTAATGTTTAGAATAATCTAGAAGCAGAGTATATTCTAGAATTCTGTAATATTCTAGAAGAATACCCAAGTATTATACAATATTCCAAAATTCTGGAATATTCTAGAATTCTGGAATATTCCAGAATCATACAAAAAATATATAAATAGCTAATATTTGAACCATGCTGTTATTAACGTGTGTTACTTCATGATGAACAGTTTGTTTATTTTGTTTCTCTATTTTTTATTGTTTTACTGTAATAATGTTAATTAAGTTTTTTAAGTTAATAAATAAAGTTAATTAAGTTAATTAAGGTAAAGGGAAGGGTTTTTGCTTTCATAAAGGTGACTACGGTCACCTTTACGAAAACGTACGGTGGAACCAACTGATGATGTTACCAACAGTAAATTCAAAATGGGAAGCATCCAAAGAATTAATCTTGGAAGCTACTAGGCTTTTCATACCAAAAAAGAAATATTGTTCAAAATTTAGGCCTAAATGGATGTCAGATGAACTAATTAGACATGTGACAGAGAAGAAAAATGCATGGGATACATATTTATTTATTTATTATTTTTTATGTAAACCCCAAACACGAGAGGTATTAGAACCTATAGTACTTAGTACCGTGCTTAGGTGGAGGTTGAGAAGATGAAAGAAGATATTTGTTGACATTGGACTTGAACTTCTGTAGACTGTAATTTTCAGGAAATACGTATGAAGGAAGGTTGTTCCAGAAAACGGCAGTTGAATGAATAAACGAGGAAGATAAAAGTTGGCTCTGTGAGTTGGAAGTTGGACAGTAAATGGATGTTGGCTGGTGGCGGCACATGTTCAGACTGTTTTGAAAGAGAGAGCGGGAATTATAGAAGCCAATTCAGAAGAACAGTGCCCGTGGAAGTATCTGTAGAAGAGGCATGCAGCAGAAACAGTACATCTATGAGACAGCGAGTGGAGAGACTCTGTTAGAGTCTCTCCACATTGTGGATTAAAACTGGGTGAAGAAGACACAATTTGTCTACATCATGAAGTTTTGCTTTCGACAAAATTTGAATTTTTGCAGCGTTCATGTTGCAATCCTTTCCAGAAGAAAAATCATATAGTGAAAAAAGTTTACAACCAAATGATTTGTCAATGGCAGACTACCTGAAAGACCTAACAAAGGTAGACATAAAACCAGGCCAGAAGCTGTTACCATCATGCCAAAAAGAGTCTAACAGCCGAAAAGCAGCAACAGGAACATCAACTTCATCTGGATCATACCATGATGTCAAAATGAGTGTGACTGAAAGCTTGAACACAAGTCTGATGGTTATTGGTATTTCTTCTCTGAAATTTCAGCAAATAGCTATGAGAGACTCACAAGGCTATGCCAAAAGGAAGGCAAGTCAAGTACGAGATGTAATTACCAATAAAATTGCATCTATTGGTGGCTTGGATCCAAATGACATAATGGAGCCAAGTGCAAGTCATCAGTGCGGAAAATGCTTAGATTACAATGAGCTGCTGAAAGAATTGAAAGAGAAGTTGATGATATCAAGTCATTCAGAAATACTTCAAATATTAACACTAGAGTTAGTTGGTAAATAAATAAAACAATGGAAGAGTTTCGTGTCTCAGAAAGAATGGTCAAGAAAGCTAGAAAACTTAAAGCAAAAGAAGGAATTACAGCCATACCTGGAAAAAAGCAAGTAAAAAAGCTTTCTGAGCAAGTAAAGCAAAAGGTGATTGAATTTTTTGAAGATGAATTTAGTCAGATAAGCCTTGGAAAGAAAGATTCCATTTCCATTATAAATGCAGATGGAATAAAATTGCAAATGCAAAAATGACTACTACTCAACAACTTGAAAGAAATGTTTATAGCTTATCGAGATAGAAATGGATCTGACATTGGATTTTCTAAATTTTGTGAACTTCAACCCAAGTTGTGTGTCACAGTTGGTGCACCAGGAACACATTCTGTATGTGTATGCACAATCCATCAAAATGTCAAGTTAATCCTAGCAGCAAGTCCTGTTGAATGTGATTACAAGGTTCTCATTGGTAAAACAGTGTGATTTGGAGTCATAAGATTGTAAGCTTCATCAGTGTGTTAAATGTTCAAGAATAGATGAATTAAAAAAGTTTCTAGAGAATATTTTTGAAAACAATGAACCAGAAGATATTATTAAATTCAAGCAATAGATACACACTGGACAGACAGCAATTAACAACAGAAGATTTTATTGAAGATATTTAACCTTTCCTGTCATCACTACATTGCTAAACATCAAAGCTACCATTTGAAGTCAACAAAGGAAAGCCTAATGATAGAAGAATTGGTCATCTTGATGGATTTTGCAGAAAATTATTTATTTGTTGTGCAAGATGCTGTTCAAGAGTTCCACTGGGAGAACAGTCAGGCTACATTGCATCCATTTGTCATTTATTACAAGGATGTTGAACTTCAGAATATAAGTTTCTGCATAATCAGTGACTGCCTTCGACATGACACAATTGCAGTGCATGTTTCTTCTAACCAACTTAATTGATATTTGAATAGTTTCATGACAGAAATCAGACACATTTACTACTTCAGTGATGGTTCTGCAGCTCAATACAAGAATTTTATTAACTTGTGTCATCATAAGAAGGATTTTGATATCAGTGCTGAATGGAATTTCTTTGGCACTAGCCATGGCAAGTAACCATATCATGGAATTGGTGGAACAATAAAACGATTGGCAGCATGTGCAAGTCTCCAATGCCCAACTGAAATCCAAATCCTGACACCAAGAAACATATTTGAATTTTGTGGCAAGCATGTGACTGGAATAAATTGTTGTTGTTATTTGTTGTTATTTGGTTTTTAGGAGCATTAGCAACTAAGGCCATATTGCTCCGGGATATGCGGTGGTCATTCCCTGACCTTTCCGCATCCTCCGTATTTGGTGGTGACGGGCTCGAACCCCGGTCTAATCAAGAAGCGTGTGCTACGCACTGCTGCTCCTTCCCACCTGGCTACGGAGGCGGCTGACTGGAATAAAATTCTGTTTTGTTTCTAAAGAGGAAATTGAGCAAGTAAGGCCATTTCAAGAGAAAAGATTCACAGATGCTCGTACTATTGCTAGAACAAGAGAAAATCATCACTTCATTCCTACTGATGCAAGACAGATTCGTGTTTGCAGAGTATCAAATGACACACCATCATAATTTGTAGCTCATGTAGATCAGACTAGTGAAACCAATATTCAATATGTGCCAATTGTTAATTTACAACCTGGCCAATACATTGCCTGTATTTATGACAAAAATTGGTGGACTGGAAATATTTGTGAAATTTCATTTGAAGAACATGATGTATTGGTAAATTTCATGCATCCTCATAGAGCAGCTCGTTCATTTCACTGGCCTGCTAGACAAGATGTTTACTGAATTCCTGAACAACAAATTATTGCCAATCTTCCAGATCCAAAAATAACAACAATGGGACAATAATATAGCTTGCCAGAAGTAGTAATATCCACCATCAATGAAAAATTCCAGTCCGTTACGAAGCAGTGATTCAATATCTTCACACTCACTTGCTTATTTCAAATTGTATTGAGCTATAAATAAATTTTGTTGCAGTTATAACTTCTTTCAAGCTTAGAAACCAACAGAACATCATCTTTATGCTTGGAATCCTGAATAAAGATCACTTTTCAGGCTTGGGAACTCGCACTAAAGAAATCCATTCAATTTCTTTTCTTGCCATTTGCACTCCAGTTGTAAAAAATATAGATCTTTTTGTGCATTGGCAATATATCCTTTCTCCTTAAACCAAAGGGCAGAGTAATTGCAGAAAATTTCACTCTTGTAAATGCAATAGTTCTGTTCCTATTGAGATGTGAAACTTCACCATCAAATAAGGTGATGGTGAAGTTTCACATAAAATGTGAAACCTTAAAAATATAAAATGTTTAAGGCCATTTTTTAGGGCTTAAGTAGCAAGACACAAAACTGAAAAGTGATGATTCTTGTTGCTTAAAACCTGCTCTTTCCAATGGTGGCAAAAACTAGAGAATTGAAGGTGTCCCATATTAAGATATCTGCCCCTAAAAATAGATCAAATTTTGACTTTCCAATTTTGAGTCTATCTTTGAAGGAAAATATCTCAGCCAGAAAAACAAGTATAAGAGCTCATTAGCTAGGCTTCCTTCTTTCTTTTACAACAGCACAACCTAAAAACATAGTGCGATCAAAATTAGTATGATTCAAGCTGAGATATGTAGGAATATGATAAATCATGAATCACTGAAATATAACTATGGGAAGTACCTTAGCAGATAATTTATTGAACACCCCTCGTATGATAGAATACCGTACTGTGTTCTTGTGAGTGCTTATAACAACCCTTTTTAATTTAGTCACTGTTGCATATTCAACACAGTGTTTAGAAACAGAACTAACAGTATAAACAGGAATTATTTCATGGTGTTTTAACTTTGTATCTTGAGAGAACTTTTTCTTGTTTTGGTAACACATCTGTTAGCAAAACAAGAAAAAACTGAGCAACCTGTATTTTTTTTAAACTAGTACCATTTTCTAGTAAAATGAAGGATTATTTAAATGGCTTGGTATTTTTCTAACTGCTATTCACCTTCTTTGCATAGATTTAACTCTTTCACAATAGTTCCCTATAGCTGTCCTGGAATATAAACTTTTTTTCGATTTGGCCAGTTGCTGCATTAGTTTCACCTATTAATGGCATTTGAAATGAATGGCAATAGTTTCAGCATTTGTTGTTTGAGTCATACTGCAAATATGCTAATTTTTTAAATGACAAATTCAATTCAAATTAAATTACTTCAATTCAGTTCAATTACTTACTTAATCACTTTTGAAATTTTGATATGTTAAAAAACATGTTCTTATGCAGCAACAAAAAAGTTGCAATAAAATTAATTACAAAATGCTCTTCAGGTAACTTTATTTTTCTTGTTATCCTAACAAAAGCCATGTAGGATTGGTTGGACTCTCATCATATTCCTTTAATCAATAAGACTTGTACCATAATAGATTGCTGTTAATAGTTTAAGGTCCATAATAAGAGTTCTTTGAATTGTACCTTCTAAAGTTGAGACAGTGCTTACTCAGAAAGATACAGACCGCTGCAATCGTAAAACAAAGTCTGAGTTCAGCCTCTCAACCATCAAACTGACATGGTAAAAAAAAAAAAAAATAGTTACTAGGCTACACGGTGACTGACACTGAGGTTTTATCATGTCCTGTCCTAACTCAAGATAAAACTCTAAAAAAAAAAAAGAGAGAGAGAGACGAAAGGAAGAAACTATTATCACCTGATGTCGGAATCTGAGGCTTTATCTTCTTCCATCTGAAAATAAATAAACAAATGATAAATAAAAAACTACAACAACACTGACATTTATAGTATAATTCTCATGTAAGTTTCTAGTAATACTTTAATCTCTTAGGTGAGCATTTCCCAAACTGGGGTCCATAGACCAGTTCCTGAAATTATTAGGAGTATCAAGTAATATGTGTTTATATATATATATATACACACACACACACACATGTGTGTGGTGTGTGTGACAAAATACTTAATTCAATGACAGTAATATGGTAAACCAAATGAGTGAAAATACAATAAACCCTATATCATAAAATAACACGGGGGGGGGGGGGGAGAAGGAGAAAGGATATGGCCGAACAATTTAGAACAAGCCAAGTGTTACAACATTATGTAACAGATTATAATTTAGAATCCAATTGAAGATAATTTAATGGCACCCTTTTCGAATTATGTGAATTATCACTTATAAATGAAACAAAAGCCAACTACAATACTGGCCCAAATGAAATCATTAACAAAATGAAAGACTGACCATTATGCAATATCTCGACAGAGGACTGCATGCCCAATAATGGTCAGAGAATCACTGCATTTCGAACATTAGACAAATCCAAGCATAAGGGAACCAATACACTGATTGATCCATGGATGTAATGGATTTGAAAAATGGTGGCCCTTATGCATGAGAAAATTATAACAGAAACAGAAAATAGCACTCACAAATCCAAGCATACATAAACCAATACTTTGATTTATCTAATGTTCGAAATTCTAATCTAATGTTTCCTTTTAAAATGCACAGCTTGCATGATGTTTGTGGAGCATTCAGGTACGGGACATGACATTGCCATGGGGGATGCCTTTGTGTGTGCGCGATGCAAGGAGTGTATCGAAATCAAGCAACAACTCAGCGTTCTTAAGGGCCTATATGAGAGCATGAAGGACAGGGTGGATGCCCTCGAAGGAACTAAATTGAGGGGCCCATCAAGCTCTCAGCTGCCCACATCAACGCCAGAGCTTGCACTTGGTCATCACGCAACACAGCGGCAACCCCCAAGGCAGAATGCGCTGGTCCCAAAGGAACTAGTAGTTGTTGGTGACTCTATTGTCAGGGAAACGGGGAACATGCTTTGTAAAAAGGATAGGCGGAACAGGACCAGGGTATGTCTGCCAGGGGCAAAGGTTGATAACGTTGTAGAGCAGATATCATCTTTTAAGGGCACAAAGGTGATATAGTTGTACACGTTGGCACTAATGATATAAAGAGTAGGAGACCGGCAGAATTGCTTAACAAGTACAGGTCACTGTTGAAAAAACAGCCGTGAAATAGGGTTCAATTTGCAAGTGTCTGCAATTCTGCACAGACACGATAGGAGGGAGTATATGATGAGAGCCTTGTCGATCAATTCGGCCCTGGAAAGATTGTGCAAGGCTCAAGGGGTAGAATTTTTTTCAGCCTGCACTGAATTTGTTAACAGGAGATATTGCTTCTACAGGGATGGGATACACTTAAATAGAAAGGGTGCAAGAATATTTGCTGATGCTATCGAGGCAGTGTTAGGTGGGTCGGAAAACTGCTAGCTTGGGGGGGGAGACAAAGACAAATAGATTAACAGTAGCCACTGGCAGAGGTGAAAGAGATTCTTGCACTGCTTCTATTGGAATGAGCAGAAGCCTGAAAAACAAGATGCAGGATATTTCAGAGACTGCTGGGAGTCATTGCGGTACAAGTAAACACATGGGTTGGGTTAGGGTAGCTAAGAATAGAAATATGTGCATGTATACTTGCGTGTACACCAATGCTAGGAGTTTAGTAAATAAATTTGATGAATTTGAGGTATTGCTCAAAACATCAAAGGCAGATATTGTTGGGATATCACAGACGTGGTGCCACACAGATATAAGGAATGTAGAACCGGAATTTGGGGAGTACAACGTCTACAAAAAGGATAGACTGGATAGGAAGGGAGGAGGGGTTATGCTATTAGTTAAGAAATACATAAAATCCAAGGAAGTGAAGACAGTCGACATCGCTGGACAGTGCAGTGTCGAGTCAGTTTGGTGTGACATTGGGAGATCAAAATTGAGAGTAGGAATATGCTATAGGCCTAATGACTCTGATGAGTATAATAAGAAACTGTACAGGGAAATAGAGTGGGCCAGTAAATCAGTGAGTCTAATAATGGGAGATATAAATTTCCCAGATATTGACTGGAATTTGGGGGCTGGTCACTCACACACTAGCAAGGCTTTTGTGGATTTATTGGATGATTGTTTTCTACATCAGCATGTTCGGGAGGCAACCAGAGGTAGGAATACTCTTGATTTGATTATCAGTGATTCTTCATGCATTAAGAATCTGCAGATAAATAAACCACTAGGTGGCAGTGATCACAGTGTGCTGAAGTGGGATTTACTCAAAGAGGTAACTACCAGTAGGGGTAAAGGGAAGGGTTATTGCTTTTGTAAAGGCAACTACGATGGACTGAGACAGTATTTAAATTCTATACAGTGGGACCAACAGATGATGTTACCAACAGCAAATGCAAAATGGGAAGCATTCAAAGAACTTATCTTGGAAGCTACTAGGCTTTACATACCAACTAAGAAATATTGTTCAAGGTTTAGGCCTAAATGGATGTCAGATGAATTAATGAAGCATATGGCAGAGAAGAAACATGCATGGGATACATACAAATTAACACATGACACAGAAGACTATGATAGATACAAGTTGATCTGTAACCAAGTTACAAAGGAGGTTAGGCAGGCGAAGGCAGATTACGAGAAATCTTTGGCAAGGGATGCAAAGAAAAACAGCAAAGAGATCTTTACTTACGTAAACTCTAGAAGGAAGGGGATGAATTAGATTGGTCCACTTGATATCGATGGGTCAACTGTTGATGATCCTGCTCAGGTAGCTAACAATCTAAATGAATATTTTGCATCGACATTCACACATGAGGAGTTATTTAGCGAGGGGAATGCCAGAGGTGTATTCAACTCTAGCAGTAAGCTAGAAAATCTTGTAATAACTGAGAGTAAAGTGGAGGAGAAATGGTTGAAGATAAACACAAGAAAGGCACCCGGGGTGGATGGGATCTATCCAGTTATATTAAAGGAGGCAGCAGAGGAAGTAAGCAAACCTTAGCCATAACTATGAGAGCTTCCTTGGACTCAGGGGAGGTACCCACAGACTGGAGATGTACAAATGTGACCCCAATTCACAAAGGAGGATCAAAGGCTGACACAAGTAATTATAGACCTGTGAGTTTAACTTCTGTTCCAGGAAAATTAATGGAGGCACTAGTTAAAGAAGCACTGCAGGATCATTTAGACAAGACTTCAGTTATAGCTCGGACACAGAATGGTTTTGTTAAGGGGAAGTCTTGCCTGACCAATTTGATTGGATACTATGATGCAGTCACAAAGGAACTGGATGCAGGGAATAACTTTGATATTATATACTTGGATCTTAGAAAGGCTTTTGATACTGTTGCACATGGAAGACTGCTGCACAAATTGGAGCAGTGTGACATTGGAGGCAAATTGCTGCTGTGGATATAGGGGTGGCTGAAGGGGAGAAGACAGAGAGTGGTAATCAATGGACACTGCTCGTCGTAGACTAATGTTATTAGTGGAGTCCCTCAGGGCTCAGTGTTGGGTCCATTATTGTTTTCTGTATTTATAAATGATATTGATGATTGTATATCAAGCTTAATGTCGAAGTTTGCAGACGATACAAAGGTAGGCAGGATTGTCAAGGACACTACTGACACTATGCTGCTGCAACAGGATCTGGAAAGGTTGAGCAGATGGGCTGAGAGGTGGCAAATGAAGTTTAACCTTGACAAATGTAAAGTACTACACATGGGAAACAGCAACCCCAGAGCAACATATCAACTCTGTTATACTACACTGAGAGTGGTAAAGAATGAAAGGGACCTGGGGGTGGTTGTGCAGGCAGATATGAAGTTCTCTGAGCAGTGCAGACGGGCTGCAAGAGTAGCTCATGGTGTATTGTCAATGATATATAGGAATTTTTCTGCCAGGGATAAGGAGGTGATTATTCCCTTGTATAAGGCAATGGTCAGGCCACAACCTAGAGTACTGTATACAGGTCTGGAGGTCTCATTTCAAGAAGGATGTAGAGCTGCTGGAACGAGTACAGAGAAGGGCAACAAGATTAGTGAATGGAACAAAGGGGTGCTCTTACGAAGAAAGGCTTAAGTTTTGCAAATTACAGTGTCTGGAGACTAGGCACCAGCGAGGTGATCTGATAGAGGTGTATAAAGTCTTGAATGGTTTGAGCATGCTCAATGCTGATGGGATTCTTCCTCTCCCTCAGAATAATCACCTGAGAGGGCATAAATTCAAATTGAGGAAAGACAGATGTAGGATAGACGTGCGGAAATTTGCCTTTAGCCAGTGGGTGGTTGGTTGGTGGAACAGACTTTCATCCCTTGTCATGGAAGTTGATAGATTAAATAAGTTTAAGGCTCAGCTGGACAGGTATTTCGAACAAACAGAGGGGTGAAGTGGAAGTGGTGTTTTTTTTTTTTTTTTTGGCTGATGCTGCATAAGCTTGCTTTCTTGCATCAAATGCCTCTACTAATGCTAATGCTAAATGCAGTAATTCCCTGACAATTATTGGACCTCTGTTGAGATGAGGCATAATGGTCAGTCTTTCATTTTGTTTATAATTTTATTTGGTGTAGTATAGAGGTTCCCAAACATTCTTGGTTCATGGCACCCTTAGTGTTCCAGTAATTTTTTCACGGCACCCCTAGGCCAAAAGAAATACCTAACACAGTGGTTTTCGACATTTTATATATACCTATATAAATATTTTATTATTTATATATAGGTACTAAATAAAGATCAATTATAGATCACCACAAAATTAAAAAGATACGGTACAATGGATACCGTACACCTTTTTATAATGAAATAAATGTATAAATTTTAAAAATAAATAAATAAGAATTAACTTAAACCGAAATTACACAGCACCCCAAGAATATTGTTGCTCCAACCCGGTTGAAAACCACTGGTCTAGTATCCAATCCTGGGCCGAATTACGTGATATTTCACATAATTCGGCCGAGGTCCTAGTAAGCGCCACCACTAAATTTCTTTTAATTGGCATTCTAAAATATTCTGTTATTTGATATTATTTTTGGATATTTCTAAATTATGTTAAGAACGTTGCCCTCTGCAATACCCTTCAATTATCTTCCCTTCCCCCCCACCCCACCTTTCGCTGTATTTTATGTTGTATGGTTTAGTTTATTTTCACACATTTGGTTTGCCATGCTGCTGGCAATTGAATTAATTATTTTAATTTGTATTTTAGCAACTTCTGGTGGTTCAAGCATTATAGGTTTGCAATATCTATTTTTTAATTTCATTTTATTTTCTTAATTTTTTGATTACACACACTATATATATATATATAGGCTGCCAATAAACTTTTTTGAATTTTGAAGGGGTCCATAGATCTCAGAAGTAGAAGTCGTTTATTCAGTAGTTATATTTTATAGTAATATGAATGATTACTAGCATAAGCTTTAAGTTCCAGAACACAATGAATCTAACACATAACTTACCTCCTAACTGTGTGTGTGTTAATTTGTGAAAATTAACCAACATGGTTAGGAGGTAGTTCCATCAATTAAGCTTTACTATTCTAAAATAGAATAGCAAAGGAACGTCGATGGGCTTAGAGGGGAACAGATATTCTGTATGTTATCAGACACTCAGTTTAAAACACTGATGGATCCAATATCTTTCTATCTCAGAAGATTTAGAAGTCCGGTTAGCCTGCCTCCCTAAAATCCACTCACGCACACCTCGATGGTAAGCCCTGTTACGTCGCCTAGGTGGCAACAAACGTGCAGAGTGGTTCTCTACAAGATGCCTGGTCAGCATGAAGAGGAAAAGACCAAACCCTCCAGCACATGACAGCACAACGAAACAAATGGCCCTCAGTCCCCAGCGGTTTTTCAATCCCCCTCTTACAGCAGTGAGAGGATCAGAGTGGAAGCAGAGGGTGCTAAGAATCTCTGGGTACGACCAGGCTGCCATGCACGGAAATTGAACTTGGCCTGTTACAGCGTAAGATCGCTCATCAGTGAAGACAGGATATTAGAGCTGGAATAGGAATTAGAAAATGTGAATTGGAATATCATCAGTTTGGCTGAAACAAGAAGAACAAATTAATCACTTATAAGCTTATAAGTGGAAATCTTATACAGAAAGACAAATGATACTGAAACTGAAGAATGGCGATGGCGTACTTATAAATAGCAGAGAAGCCATAATTCAAATGGCAGAAAACTACTATAAAGAGTTATACAAGGAGCGATGGAATGATGCCAGCAGTGGGGAAGATGGATCGCAAATTAGTAACACATATGACATACCCGATATCCTTCTTGATGAGGTAGAATATGTGTTGAAGAATCAGAAAGCCCCAGGGGAAGCTGAAGTTACTGTAGAGTTGTTAAAATTGGGAGAAAGAGACATGGCACAAAAACTGGCAAGACTCTTCACTAAATGCATCAGAAAAGGTGTGATGCCATAAGCAGTGGAATAATGCAATCATAGTTTTGCTGCATAAGAAATGAGATAAATCAGAAATTGGAAATTATAGACCAATTAGCTTGTTATCCCACGTCCACAAATTGTTCACAAAGGTCATTACTAACACATTAGAAAGAATACTTGATGAGAATCAACAGAAAGAGCAAGCAGGTTTCAGGACAGGATTCTCAAATAGGGATCACTTTAATGTAATATCACAGCTAATGGAGAAAGCAAATGAATATAAAACACCATTATGCCTGGCATTTATAGATTGTGAAAAGGCATTTGACTCCATACAGCATAGGGCAATGTTTCGGGCACTGGAAAGACAAGGCACAGACACCCATTTTTATGATGATTTTGAAGAAAATATATGAGAATGCTATCTCCTTTATTAGACTAGACAAAGACAGTAGTAAATTTAAAATTGAGAAAGGAATTCAACAAGGAGACAATATCTCCAAAGCTGTTTACTGCTGCCTTGAGGAAGCTTTCAGAAGATTAGACTGGTTGCAGAAAGGAGTCAATGTGAATGGAGAGTACCTAAACCATTTACGATTTGCGGATGACATTAAGCTGTAGAGGAGGAAAATCTTAATCAGTTATGCAGAGTTAGTCAGGATTTTGGACTAAAGATGAATACGGCTAAAACAAAAGTAATGATGAACAAGTATGTCATAGAAAGGGATATAATGATTGAAGGAGCAGTAATTGAAAAGGGGAGTCATTAGAATTAGCAGAGGCATATGATGCAAGAAAGCAAGCTTATGCAGTATCAGCCAAAATAAAAAAAAAAACCCTCCCATTTCACCACTCCGTTCATTCAAATACCTGTCATGCTCAGCCTTATATTTATTTAGGCTATCAACTTCCACAACAAAGGATGGAAGTCTGTTCCACCCACCAATAAACTACTCGCTCGCTAAAGGCAAACTTCCGCATATCTATCCTACATCTGTCTTTCCTCAATTTGAATTTATGCCCTCTCAGGTCATTATTCTGAGCAAGAGGAAGAATCAAAGCATTGAGCATGCTCATACCATTCAAGGCTTTATACATCCTTTCCAACAGCTCTACATCCTTCTTAAAATGAGGCCTCCAGACCTGTATACAGTAGTCAAGGTGTGGCCTGACCATTGCCTTATACAAGGGGATAATCACCACCTTAGCCCTGCTAGAAAAATCCCTGTATATCACTGACAAGACACCATGAGCTACTCTTACAGACCATCTGTACTGCTCAGAAAACTTCATATCTGCCTGCACAATTACTCCCAGGTCCTTTTCGTTCTCTACCACTGTCAGTGTAGTACCACAGATTTGATACATTACTCTGGGGTTATTGCTTTCCATGGGTAGTACTTTACATTTGTCAATGTTAAACTTCTTTTGCTACCTCTCAGCCCATTTGCTCAACTTTTCTAGATCCTGTTGCAGCAGCATACTGTCATTAATATCCTTGACAACCCTGCCAACATTCGTGTCGTCTGCAAACTTGGACATTAAGCTTGATACACCATCATCAATATCATTTATAAATACAGAAAACAACAATGGACCCAAAACTGAACCATGATGGACTCCACTAATAACATTAGCACACGATGAGAAGTGTCCATTGATTACCACTCTCTGTCTTCTAATACTCAACCATCCCTTTATCCATAGCAGCAATCTGCCTCAAATGCCACACTGCTCCAATTTGTTCAGCAGTTTTCCATGTACAACAGTATCAAAAGCATTTCTAAGATCCAAATACATGATATCAAAGTTATTTTCTGAATCCAGTTCCTTTGTGACCACATCATAATATCCAATCAATTTGGTCAGGCAAGACTTTCCCTTAACAAAACCATGCTGTGTCCAAGCTATAACTGAAGTCTTGTCTAAATGATCCTCCAGTGCTTCTTTAACCAGTGCCTCCATTAATTTTCCTGGAACAGAAGTTAAGCTAACAGGTCTATAATTATTGTGCCGCCCTTTGTCCTCCTTTGTGAATTGGGGTCACATTTGCACATTTCCAGTCCATGGGTATCTCCCCCGTGTCCAAAGAAGCTCTCATAATTATGGTTAAGGGTTTTCCTTACTTCCTTTGCTGCCTCCTTTAAATAACTGGATAGATTCCAATCCACCTCGGGTGCCTTTTTTATGTTTATCTTCCAAAATTTCTCTTCTACTTTCCTCTCAGTTATTACAAAATCATCTAGCTCACTGCCAGAGTTTAAATCACCTCTGACAATCCCCTCACTGAATAACTCCTCATGTGTGCATGTAGATGCAAAATACTCATTTAGTTTGCTAGCCACCTGAGTAGGATCATCAACAGTTGAACCATTAATATCCAGTGGACCAATCTGATTCATCCCTTTCCTTCTAGAGTTTACATAGGTAAATAACTCTTTTTTGTTTTTCTTTGCACCCTTTGGCAAAGATTTCTCGTAATCTGCCTTTGCCTGCCTAATCTTCTTTGTGACTTGGTTACAGACCAGCTTATATCTATCATAGGCTTCCATGTCACCCATTAATTTATATGTATCCCATGCATTTTTCTTCTCTTTCATATGTCTCATTAGTTAATCTGACATCCATTTAGGCCCAAACCTTGAACAATATTTCTTAGTTGGTATGTAAAGCCTAGTATCTTCCAAGATAAATCCTTTGAATGCTTCCCATTTTGAATTTGGTGTTGGTAACATCATCAGCTGGTTCCACCGTACAGAATTAAAATACTGTCTCAGACCACCGTAGTCAGCTTTATGAAAGCAAAAACGCTTCCCTTTATCCCTGATGATAGCTACCTCTTTGAGTAATTCCCATTTCAGCACATTGTGATCACTGTGACCTAGTGGTTCCTTTATCTGCAGATTCTTAATGCATGAAGAATTACTACTGATAATCAGATCAAGAGTATTACTCCCTCTTGTTGCCTCCTGAACATGCTGATGTAGAAAACAATCATCGAATAAATCCACAAAAGCTTTGCTAGTGTGTGAGTGACCAACCCACAAATTACAGTCAATATCTAGGGAATTAAAATCCCCCATTATAAGACTCTCTGATTTACTGGTCCACTATTTCCCTGTACAGTTTCTTATTATACTCATCAGAGTCATTAAGCCTATAACACACTCCTACTCTCAATTTTGATCTCCCAATGGTTATATCGCACCAAAGTGACTATACACTGCACTGTCCAGCGATGTTGACTGGCTTCACTTCCTTGGATTTTATGTGTTTCTTAACTAATAGCATAACCCCTCCTCCCTTCCTATCCTGTCTATCCTTCCTGTACACATTGTACTCCCCAAATTCGACTTCTGCATTCCTTATATCTGTGTGACACCACGTCTCTGATATCTGAACAATATCTGCCTTTGATGTTTTGAGCATTACCTCAAATTCATCAAATTTATTTACCAAACTGCTAGCACTGGTGTATATGCAAGTATACATGCACCTGTTCCTATTCTTAGGGACCCTAACACAATCCATGTGTTTACTTGTACCCCAATGACTCCCAGCAGCCTCTGAGATACCCTGCATCTTGTTTTCCAGGCTGCTGCTCGTTCCAACAGAAGCAGTCAAGAATCACTTCCACCTCTGCCAGTGGCTACTGTTAATCTATTAGTGCTCGTATCCCCCCCCCAAACTAGCAGTTTTCCGACCCACCTAACACTGCCTCGATAGCATTTGCGAATATTCTTGCAACCTTTCTATTTAAGTGTATTCCATCCCTGTAGAAGCAGTCTCTCCTATTAACAAGTACAGACCAGGCTGAAAAAAATTCTACACCTTGAGCCTTGCACAATCTTCCCAAGGCCGAATTAATCGGCAAGGCTCTAATAATCATATACTCCTTCCAATCGTATCTGGGCAGAACTGCAGACACCATATACTTATCCGGGACAAGTCATCAGCTGTAATAATGATAAATGGCTGGAAGTCAAGAGAAGAATAAATTTTGGATGGACAGCATTCAGGAAATATGGTCACATACTGAGGAGCAATATCCCAGTTTGTCTGAAATGTAAAATAATAAACCAAGTTCTGTCTCCCACTCATTTAATCTTGTACATTAATTACCTTCATCCATTGACCGGAAACTGTATCCATAGTTATGCTGATGACAGCACATTACATCTCATCTTGTAGGTGGGATGTAATGTGCTGTGAGGATGGAAAGGGAGGAGGAGTTATCCTGATAGTTAAGAAACACATTAAATCTAAGGAAATGCATCCAGCTGACATAGATGGACAGTGCAATGTTGAGTCAGTTTGGCATGACATATGTTTAGGGTTATAATTTTGTACTGAAATTTAAATTTTATTGAAATTAAATCAAAATCGCAACTCAGACCAGAGCAGCAAAGCAAAAGGCTCAAGCTAATGGGAATGCTGTGACTCAGAGGAGAATTGAGGGGGGATAGTTGCCCTCTGAATCGCAGCCTTTTAAAATGCACTGCTTGCATGATGTTTGTGGAACAATCGGGTACAGGACATGATACTGCCATTGGGGGATGTCTTTGTGTGTGCGCGATGGAAGGAGTGTAACGATATCAGGCGACAACTCAGTGTAGTTATGGGCCTATATGAGAGCTTGAAGGACAGGGTAGATGCCCTCGAAGGATTTAAAGTGAGGGGCCCTTCAAGCTCTCAGCTACCCACACCAACGCCAGAGCTTGCACTTGGTCATCACGCAACACAGCGGCAACCCCCAAAGCACAATGCGCTGGTACCACAGGAACTAGAAGTTGTTGGTGACTCTATTGTCAGGGAAACGGGGAACGTGCATTGTAAAAAGGATAGATGGAACAGAACCAGGGTATGTCTGCCAGGGGCAAAGGTTGATGACATTGTAGAGCACATATCATCTTTTAAGGGCACAAAAGGTGATATGGTTGTACACGTTGGCACTAATGATATTAAGAGTAGGAGACCGGCAGAATTACTTAACAAGTACAGGTCACTGTTGGAAAAAACCCGTGAATTATGGTTGAATTTGAAAGTGTCTCCAATTCTGCCCAGACACGATAGGAGGGAGTATATGATGAGAGCCTTGTCGATCAATTCGGCCCTGGAAAGATTGTGCAAGGCTCAAGGGGTAGAATTTTTTTCAGCCTGGACTGAACTTGTTAACAGAAGAGACTGCTTCTACAGGGATGGGATACACTTAAATAGAAAGGGTGCAAGAATATTTGCTGATGCTATCGAGGCAGTGTTAGTTGGGTCGGAAAATTGCTAGATTGGGGGGATACAACGACTAATAAATTAACAGTAGCCATTGGCAGAGGTGAAAGTGATTCTTGCACTGCTTCTATTGGAATGAGCAGCAGTCTGGAAAACAAGATGCAAGATATTTCAGAGACTGCTAGGAGTCATTGCGGTAAAAGTAAACACATGGGTTGTGTTAGGGTAGCTAAGAAAAAAAAACAGGTGCATGTATACTTGCATGTACACCAATGCTAGGAGTTTGGTAAATAAATTAGATGAATTTGAGGTATTGCTCAAAGGCGGAAATTGTTGGGATATCAGAGACGTGGTGTCACATAGATATAAGGACTGCAGACAAGGGACTTCCACGACAAGGGATGGAAGTCTGTTCCACCAACCAACCACCTGCTGACTAAAGGCAAATTTCCGCACGTCTATCCTACATCTGTCTTTCCTCACTTTGAATTTATGCCCTCTCAGGTGATTATTCAGAGCAAGAGGAAGAATCCCATCAGCATTGAGAATGCTCAAATCATTCAAGGCTTTATACACCTCTATAAGATCACCTCGCTGGTGCCTAGTCTTCAGACACTGTAATTTGCAAAACTTAAGCCTTTCTTCGTAAGAGCACCCCTTTGTTCCATTCACTAATCGTGTTGCCACTCTCTGTACTCGTTCCAGCAGCTCTACATCCTTCTTGAAATGAGGCCTCCAGACCTGTATACAGTACGCTAGGTGTGGCCTGACCATTGCCTTATACAAGGGAATAATCACCTCCTTATCCATGGTAGAAAAATTCCTATATATCATTGACAATGAACCATGAGCTACTCTTGCAACCCATCTGCACTACTCAGAGAACTTCATATCTGCCTGCACAACTACCCCCAGGTTCCTTTCGTTCTCTACCACTTTCAGTGTAGTACCACAGAGCTGATACGTTGCTCTGCGGTTGCTGTTTCCCATATGTAGTACTTTACATTTGTCAATGTTAAACTTCATTTGCCACCTCTCAGCCCATCTGCTCAACCTTTCCAGATCCTGTTGCAGCAGCATAGTGTCAGTAGTGTCTATGACAACACTGGCAACCTTCGTATCGCCTGCAAACTTGGACATTAAGCTTGATATACCATCATCGATATCATTTATAAAGAGAGAAAACAATAATGGACCCAATACTGAACCCTGAGGGACTCCACTAATAACATTAGTTCACGATGAGCAGTGTCGATTGATTACCACCCTCTGTCTTCTCCCCCTCAACCACCCCTTTATCCATAGCAACAATTTGCCTCCAATGCCACACTGCTCCAATGTGTGCAGCAGACTTCCATGTTCAACAGTACCAAAAGCCTTTCTAAGATCCAAGTATATAATATCAAAGTTATTCCCTGCATCCAGTTCTTTTGTGACTGCATCATAGTATCCAATCAAATTGGTCACGCAAGACTTCCCCTTAACAAAACCATGCTGTGTCCGAGCTATAACTGAAGTCTTGTCTAGATGATCCTGCAGTGCTTCTTTAACCAGTGCCTCCATTAATTTTCCGGGAACAGAAGTTAAACTCACAAGTCTATAATTACTTGTGTCAGCCTTTGATCCTCCCTTGTGAATTGGGGTCACATTTGCAAATCCCAGTCCATGGGTACCTCCCCTGAGTCCAAGGAAGCTCTCATAATTATGGCTAAGGGTTTGCTTACTTCCTTTGCTGCCTCCTTTAATATAACTGGATAGATCCCATACACCCCAAGTGCCTTTCTTGTGTTATCTTCAACAATTTGCCCTCCACTTTACTCTCAGTTATTACAAGATTCTCTAGCTTACTGCCAGAGTTGAATATACCTCTGGCATTTCCCGCGTTGAATAACTCCTCATGTTTGAATGTCGTTGCAAAATATTCATTTAGTTTGTTAGCTACCTGAGCAGGATCATCAACAGTTGACCCATCGATATCAAGTGGACCAATCTGATTCATCCCCTTCCTTCTAGAGTTTACGTAAGTAAAGAACTCTTTGCTGTTTTTCTTTGCATCCCTTGCCAAAGATTTCTCGTAATCTGCCTTCACCTGCCTAACCTCCTTTGTATGGTTACAGATCAACTTGTATCTATCATAGGCTTTTGTGTCACGTGTTAATTTGTATATATCCCATGCATTTTTCTTCTCTGCAATATGTCTCATTAGTTCAAATGACATCCATTTAGGCCTAAACCTTGAACAATATTTCTTAGTTGGTATATAAAGCCTAGTAGCTTCATAGATAAGTTCTTTGAATGCTTCCCATTTTGAATTTGCTGTTGGTAACATCATCAGCTGGTCCCACTGCATAGAATTTAAATACTGTCTCAGTCCATCGTAGTCGCCTTTACGAAAGCAATAACCCTTCCCTTTATCCCTAATGGTAGTTACCTCTTTGAGTAAATCCCACTTCAGCACACTGTGATCACTGCCACCTAGTGGTTCATTTATCTGCAGATTCTTAATGCATGAAGAATCACTACTGATAATCAAATCAAGAGTATTACTCCCTCTAGTTGCCTCCCGAACATGCTGATGTAGAAAACAATCATCCAATAAATCCACAAAAGCCTTGCTAGTGTGTGAGTGACCAGCCCCCAAATTCCAGTCACTATCTGGGAAATTAAAATCCCCCATTATAAGACTCTCTGATTTACAAGTCCACTCTATTTCCTTGTACAGTTTCTTATTATATTCATCAGAGTCATTAGGCCTATAGCACACTCCTACTCTCAATTTTGATCTCCCAATGCTTATGTCACACCAAACTGACTCGACACTGCACTGTCCAGCGATGTCGACTGTCTTCACTTCCTTGGATTTTATGTATTTCTTAACTAATAGCATAACCCCTCCTCCCTTCCTATCCTGTCTATCCTTTCTGTAGACATAAAGTAAAAAATTCTCTGTAGACATTGTTCTCCCCAAATTCCAGTTTTGCATTCCTTATATCTGTGTGACACCACGTCTCTGAAATCCGAACAATATCTGCCTTTGATGTTTTGAGGAATACCTGAAATTCACAAATTTATTTACTAAACTCCTAGCATTGGTGTACACTTAAGTATACATGCACCTGTTCTTTTTCTTAGCTACCCTAACACAACCCGTGTGTTTACTTGTACCCCAATGATTCCCAGCAGTCTCTGAAATATCCTGCATCTTATTTTCCAGGCTTCTGCTCATTCCAATAGAAGCAATGCAAGAATCACTTTCACCTCTGCCAATGGCTACTGTTAATTTATTATTCCTTGTATCCCCCCAATCTAGAGTTTTCCGACCCACCTAACACTGCCTTGATAGCATCAGCAATCATTCTTCACCCTTTCTATTTAAGTGTATCCCATTCCTGTAGAAGCAGTCTCTCCTGTTAACAAGTACAGACCAGGCTGAAAAAAAATTCTACCCCTTGAGCTTTGCACAATCTTTCCAGGGCCGAATTGATCGATAGGGTTCTCATCATATATTCCCTCTTATCGTGTCTGGGCAGAATTGCAGACACTTTCAAATTCAACCCTAATTCACGGCTTTTTTTCCCACAGTGACCTGTACTTAAGTAATTCCGCCGGTCTCCTACTCTTAATATCATTAGTGCCAATGTGTACAACTATATCACCTTTTGTGCCTTTAAATTGTCAGGAAACACAGAAGCCTATAACCCCCTAACAGGGAGTTAAATGTCTTTGTAATAACTGAGAGCAAAGCGGAGGAGAAACTGTCAAAGTTAAACTTAAGTCACCTGAGGTAGATGGCATTTATCCAGTTATATTAAAGGAGCTGGCAAAGGAAGAAAGCAACCCCATAGCTATAATTATGAGAGCATCCTTGGATTCAGACTGGAGATGTACAATCTCCAGTCTGAAGTCCCCACAGACTGGAGATGTGCAAATATATCTCCAATTCACAAAGGGGGATCAAAGGGTGACACGAGTAATTACAGACCTGTTAGATTGACTTCTGTTCCAGAGAAAATAATGGAATCACTGGTTAAAGAAGCATTGCAAGATCATCTAGAAAAGACAGCAGTAATAATTCAGACACAGCATGGGTTTGTTAAGGAGAAGTCTTGTCTGACCAATTTGACTGAATACTATGATGCAGTCGCAAAGGAACTGGATGCAAAAAATAATTTTAATATCGTATACTTGGATTTCAGGAATGCTTTTGATGCTGTTGAACTGTACTACTGTACAAATTGCAGCAGTATGGTATTACAGGCAAGTTGCTACAAGGGATAAAAATACAGTTGAGCAAGAGAAGACAGAGTGGTAATCAATGGATACTGCTCTACATGGACTAATGTTATTAGTAGTGTCCATCAGGGTTCGGTGTTGGGCCCATTCTTGTTTTGTATATTTATCAATGATAATGAAGAAGGTATATAAAGCTCAATGTCAAAGTTTGCAGATGATACAAAGATTGGCAGGGTTGTTAATAACAGTAATGACAATATGCTGCTGCAGATGATACAAAGATTGGCAGGGTTGTTAATAACAGTAATGACAATATGCTGCTGCAACAGGAACTGGAAAAGTTGGGCAGATGGGCTGAGAAGTGACAACTGAAGTTTAACATTGACAAATTCAAAGTACTGCATATGAGTAGCAGTAACCCCAGAAAAAAATATACCAACTGGGTGGTGTTACACTCAGGGTAGTGGAGAATGAAAGGGCACTGCAGACAGGCTGCCAATAAAGGTCATGGGGTCTTGTCAATGATATACAGGAATTTTGCGAGCAGGGGTGAGGCAATTATCCCCTTGTATAAGGCAATGGTCAGGCCACACCTTGAGTACTGCATACAGGTCTGGAAGCATCATTTTAGAAAGGATGTAGAGTTGCTAGAACGAGTACAGAGAAGGGCAACAAGACTGGTGAGGGGGAACAAAGGGGTGTTCTTAGGAAGAAAGGCTTAAGTCCTGCAAATTGTAGCTTCCGGAGACTATGCACCTGTGATGCGATCTGATTGAGGTGTATAAGACCTTGAATGGAGTGAGCAGGTTCAATGCTGATGAGATTCTTCCTCTTGCTCAGATTACAAACCTGAGAGGGCATAAACTGAAATTGAGAAAAGACAGCTTTAGAATAGTTGTGCGGAAGTTTGCCATTAGCCAGCAGGTGGTTGATTGCTGGAGCAAACTTCCATCTTTCATTGTAGAAGTTGATAGCTTAAATAGATTCAAGGCAGAACTAGACAAACATTTGGGGCAAGCAGATGGGTGAAATGAGAAGGGTTTTATTTTTGGCTGATGCTACATAAGCTTGCTTTCTTGCATCATGTGCCTTTATTAATGGTAATGGTAAAAAGAGAGATGGGCTCTATTGGATAAGAGACCATCACCAGCGGACCACTAATGTTGGCTGCATTTGTTGTTGTGAAAGTTGATAGCTTAAATAAATTTAAGGCAGAATTAGACAAACATTTGGAAAGAATGGATCTGTGAAAGGGAAGGTTTTTTTTTTCTTTCTTTTTTTCAGTTGATGTTGTATAATGTTGCTTTCTTGCATAATATGCCTCTAATAATTCTAAAGGTGTCTTCTGCTGCTATGCTTATCTCCAATGACACTGATTTCTAGACAGGTTGAGCAAGCTGAACGTTGATGGGATTCTTCTTCTTGCTCAGATTAAGAACTCGAAGGAGCAGATTTAAACTGAGAAAAGACGGTTATTGAATAGATGTGCAGAAATTTGCCTTTAGTCAGCGGGTAGTTGATAGTTGGAACAGACTTCCATCTCTTGTTGTGGAAGTTGATAGCTTAAATAAATTTAAGGTTAAGCTGAATAAGCATTTGGAGTGAATAGATGTGTGAAATGCAAGAAAGCAAGCTTATTGGCTGATGCTGCATAAGCTTGCTTTCTTGCATTATGCCTCTGCTAATGCTAATATTTGTGAAATTAATTAAAAACTTTTGGGAGGTTAAACTATATTTTCACAAATAAGCTTGTTCTGTTAAGTTGACTGTGCATAATGCATTCAATAAATGAAGAAGGGGGAGGGGAGCATGCATGAATTAATGAAATTTTTGGATATGGCATACACGCAGATCAGATGTCTAGTGTCTTTGTTGCAGGCTCCAGGGTTCCACCTATTCGTCGCTGAGTCCTCTGTACTGGACATAGCCCAAGCCTTTACTTCCGGCCAACACCAGAACAAGAATTACTTGTATTGCTGTTGGCTGGACCCAACAGGCATATAGCAGCCAGGGTGCACCTGAAACCAGGTCTAGCACCCCCTGAATCCCATCCATAGATGCATGGAGTCATATCTAGTTCTACTAATGACTCTTTACTGGGATCCCAGGGTTGCTGGGGGAGTAGTCTAAGTAATAAGTGAAAGGAGTTTCTGATAGTGCTTCCCAGCATAAGGAGTTTCCCAGCATATGTTTTGACTATTTACTGGGATCCCAGGGGGAGTAGTCTAAGTAATAAGTGAAAGGAGTTTCTGATAGTGGGAAAAGTTTTGGTGGGTTTTGGGGGTAATGGAAGGTCTTCCCTAGAAAACTACGTGATGAGAGTAGTAACAGGTTACAGATTGTAGTGATGGACAGTGAGTCAGTTCCACCAAGGAAAGGGGTCAGCAAGTCCACCTAGTGGTGGGTCCCCAGAGAGGTTGATATCCTACCCTCTAAGGGTTACGAAGTGGTTCTCTGGTAGGGTGCCTACTAGGCCGATGCCTGTTTCCCATTCAGCAAGACAGTCAGATTATGTAATCCCACCCCATTATGGGGTTAGCCGTCATGATCTTCTAAGTTCAGTAGTCATTGTCAGTGGGTTCCTCTTGTCAGGAATTCTGCTAGGATATGGGTGGAACCTGCAGGCTTGTCATGTCCGGGTAGGATGGCTCACCTGATGGTTCAGGTGAGCCATCAGATGTCGTTACCACTTGAATGCACGTTCAAATTTTTCCTTTGTTTGTATGAGCACAGGTGTCTGTTCCGGTGCATATGACTCTGTGACAGTTTGAAGAGGCGTTCACAGGTCTTGGCAAATTGGACAGGCGAAGGTAATGTGGTGAGCCGTCTCTACCATTCCACAAGTGCAGGCAGGGGTTTGTGCCAGTTTCAATGCATGAAGTTTTGTGTTGAGGCTTCCGTGTCCAGTTAGCAGAAAGTCATGTGTATGCTTGGTAAGAACCATTGGTTGAGCTATTTGGGGTGCTCCTGTACTGTTGGCATTGTAATTATGGGTGGTTCTTTCAAGTGGGTTGGTAGTCCAAGAATTCTGCAGATGGAGATCAGTTCACATCTAATTCTTTTCTTCTCTTCTTGAATGCTGTTGTTCAGGTGAATACTATGTTGTTGCTGCTCCAAAGGAGGTTCCGTCACTTATGGTATATTTCCTCTGGTTGCCTGTAGCGGGAATCGTGTCCTTGTACATTTCTATGAATTAAAATTTTTATTATTATTAGATAATGGTATGCCACCTTAAGATGAAGAGATAACTTGCAGGATAGGACCTACAGCATAGGAGTAGAAACTGTTCTGCAGGCCTAAGAGGTCATCAGGAGGATGGTGCAATGCACTTGGTTTAGCTGTCATTTTACTATGGTGTAGTCGACTCTATGGCCCCAGGCACCAGCCCAATAGGTGGCTATTGGGAGAAAGATGCATTCGTAGTAGAGCGTTAAGGTTCGCCCCTTCAGACCACAGTTCTCCAAGGTGACCCTCAGGAGTTTCCCAGCATATGTTTTGATCTTCTCCTTGATGTAGTTGGAGTGTTCTCTGAAAGATAGCTGCTCATCCAGGAGGACTCCAAGATATTTGTAAGTGTGACCTGACCATTGGCTTATGCGAAGGGATAATCAGCTCCTTAACTCCACTAGCAAAGTTCCAGTATTTCACTGACAAGACCCCAAGACCTGCTGTGGCAGCCTGTCTGCACTGCTCTGAAAATTCACATCTAAATGCACAATTACCCCCAGATCTATTTCATTCTCCACTACCCTGAGTGTAGTAATCTATAGTTGGAACGTTACTCTGGCGTTACTGATATCCATATGCAGTACTTTACATTTGTCAATGTTAAACTGCAGTTGCCACCTCTCAACCCAACTTTCCCAGATACTGTAGCAGCAACGTACCATTGTTAATGTCATTAACAACCATGTCCACCTTTGTATCATCTGCAAATTTGGACATTATGCCAGTTATACCTACATCTGATAAATATACAAAACAACAATGGGCCCGACACTGAACCCCGAGGACTCCACTAATACATTAGTCCACAAAGAAGTGTCCACTGATTACCACACTGTCTTCTCCCACTCAACCACCCTTTTATCCATTGTAGCAACTAGCCCTTATTGCCATACTGCTCCAATTTTTACAGTAGTCTTCTATGTGCAACAGTATCAAAAGCTTTCCTGAAATCTAAGTATATGATATCAAAATTATTTTTGCATCCAGTTCTGTTGTGACCACATCGGGTATACAATCAAATTAGTCAGGCAAGATTTCCCCTTAAAAATCCCATTCTGTGTCTGAACTATAACTGCAATCTTGTCTAGATCATTCTGCATTGCTTCTTTAACCAGTGACTCCATTACTTTCCCCCAGAACAAAACTTTAAAAAGGTCTGTAATTACTCGTGTCACCCTTTGATCCTCGTTTCTGAATTGGGGAAACATTTGCCCTTCTCAGTCCATAGGGACCTCCCCCAATCCAAGGATGCTCTCACAATTATGGCTAAGGGTTTTCTTACTTCCTTTGCTGCCTCCTTTAATATAACTGGATACACCCCAGGTGCCTTTCTTATGTTTAACTTTAAAAATTTCTCCACCACTTTACTCTCAGTTATTACAAAATCATTTAGCTCCCTGTTAGAGTTTGACAAACTTCTGGCCTCTATTTCCCCATGAAATTCCACATATGTGAATGTAGATATAAAATACAGTCGTGGCCCCGTATCCACTGATTCAGTTACCCGCGGTTAACCACGGAAAAAAAAAAAAAAAAAACTTAACACGTACTACTTGCTTGTCCAATACGATGCTTCCCTTTATTTTTTATGATGTAAATTTTAAATCTTTTTAATTTAAACTATATATATTATATACAGTTTAATTTAAATCAGGCTTTTTCTGATAAAAGAAAAGATGCTATTAAAAGTAGCTTTGTTTGTTTGTTTATTTTCGTTTTTAGGAGCATTAGCAACTAAGGCCATATTGCTCCGGGATATGTGGTGGTCATTCCCTGACCTTTCTGCATCCTCCGTATTTGGTGGCTCACGGGTTCGAACCCCGGTCTAATCAAGAAGCGTGTGCTATGCACTGATGCTCCTTCCCACCTGTCTACAGAGGCGCCTTTTAAAAGTAGCAAAGCAATAAAACAAATTTAAAAACAATAATTATCACACACAATATGTATACCAAAAGGTAAGGCACCTGCGTAGCCAGGTGGGCAGGAGCAGCAGTGCGTAGCACATGCTTCTTGATTAAACCGGGGTTTGAGCCCGTGACCACCAAATACGGAGGATGCGGAAAGGTCAGGGAATGACCACTGCATATCCCCGGAGCAATTATGGCCTTAGTTGCTAATGCTACTAAAAACCAAACAACAACAAACAAAAGGTAAACCCAGAACAATATGTACAGTTGAAAATCAAAGTTTACTCAATGATTTCCACAGTGAAAGTTCACAGAGAGAGAGAGAGAGAGAGCAACATACCTCATGTCTTCTAAAATTTAAAAGTTCATGAGGTATAAAGAAAATAATTTTTACAATTATACAAATCAGAGTTGTGGGTTCACTATGACAGCCAAAAAGATCAATCAAGCAAATAACTAATGCATTACTGTTCAGGGGCCAATGAATATCTTCTTTTGAAAGATCTGCCTGCAAAAGCATTGAAGATAACAAAGTTGTTCTGTGAGTGAACTAAGGCCGATTTGCTCCGATAAGAAAAATTTTCAATGTTAACCTCCAGATCCAATCTAAGATCAGAATACATGGGACAATCATAGAGGACATGGTCTGCTGTTTACTCATTCCCAAAGTGTTACAAATAAGTTGTTGATATGCCAAGCTTGAAAAGTTTGGAGTTCAAGCTACCATAACCTGTAAGCAAGAACATGCCATAAAGACTAGGTGGCAAACAGAGGGAATCCTTTTTCATAAATTCTTTGACTGTTGGGAAATATTCTCTGGTAACAGATCCAACGTTGAACGAGCTCCAGTCCTGTTGCCAATTAGAGAATAGAAAGGTACGGATTCTTTTCTTTTCCTGCAGTAGGTTAGAGCTTGGATCAAGATGAAATTCTCCAATTAAAGCAGGTATATTTTTCTTCGATTGATATTTAAAAAATCTGTACTGGACTTCATAATGGAGTGGGAGCTTACCAAAGAGCACTTGAAGAGCAGCCATGGATGTTGTTTGGCATGCCCTAGACATGAGTAATAGTGCAGCTCTCTGTGCCTGAAGCAGTTTAATTTTAGCTATTTTGTCGGCTCGGAAGCCCCAAGCTCCAGCACCATATGTTACAACAGCTAAGAAAATACAACTATAATATAATCTCAACATGTGAGCTTTTAAGCCCCATTCTTCTTTAGTTATTTGTTTGAGTCTGGCTAATAAGATTTTGCTTTTAACCTTTACAAACTTTACATGTGGGATAAAACTTAGGTGATCATCCAAAAGGATGCCAAGATAGTTGATGAGTACTGAATGGAGAACTGATGGTACTTGATAATGGGTGGACGTCCTGGGCCAAGCTTTCCTTTCAATAACATCTAATAAGTTTTATTAACTGAGACTTGCAGTTTGTCAGTTTCAGTTCATTTAAATAGATCACAAAGTACCATATTAGCAGTCCTCTAACATCTTTCTAGAGTTGCCATTGACCAAGACAGCAAGGTCATCGGCATAAGCAATCATGTCAATGTTTGGAAAGTTCCTACCAAGCCAAGTATCAAACACAATGTTCCAACAAATGGGTCCTAAGATAGACCCTTGCGGGCAACCTCTTGTAACAGATCTTGAGATTTCATGTACACCACATCTAACCATGATGGAATGGTCAGAGAAATAACCTCGCCAGGGCACTTTGCCACCAAAAGGCCCTTTTAAAGTCCACGAAGAGACCCTACCAGAACTCTGGTTACAGTAACTAAGCAGTTGGTGGACAGCATCTTCCGTTCCATGGCCTTTAACGAATCAAAATTGAGAAGATGATAGCTCACTGGCAGAATATGCTGTAAACAACCTAGTAGCAACCAATTTCTCAAAGGCCTTTCCCATAACAGGCAGCAACAATAGGCTTGTAGAGGATCATTAGTGGGTTTGTTATGACTTTTTATCAGGATTTTCAGTAGAGCATGCTACCAAGTTTTTGGAAAAACACTGGTGTTAAGACATGAGTTGAAAAGAAGTATGGCATCAGGAACGATTCACTAGGCACGCTTTAAGATATCAACCTCCAGCCCATCGATATCTGGGCATTTCCCAGATTTCATTGAGGAGATGGCTAAAGCAACCTCTTCTCTAGAGAAAGGCAGCTCAATGGGGGAGCCAGCATAAGAAAATTACTGTTAACAATAGCAGCTTGATCTTCACATTCGATGGAACCATCATCCTGATGAATGATAACATCCAGGATTTTATTTAGAGAAGAAGACCAGGAAGTGTTTCCAACCCATTATCCAGTTTAATGGAAGTAAAAGTTCACCGGGAGAAAGCTTGTTGTTAATTAACTTGTATATCAAGCCCCAGGGGTCTTTTCCCTGAGTATTAACGAGATTCTCCCACGATGCTTTCTTACTCTTGTAAATCTCTTGACGATAGACTCTTCGAGCATTTTTATATCGGTTCTGCAAGACAATGACATGTGATTTCTATCTCACTTAGCCTTTTGATATTCACACCGAGCCAAACGAGTAGATGACTTCAGACGAGACAAGTCCGTGGACCACCAAGGGACATGGTAGGATTTCCTTCTCCTGAAAGGAATGTGGTCGTCACAGGCCTGAAGTATATTCCTTGGATAAGTTTGACTTGATCTTCAACTCCACGGGAGTCCAAACCAGCAAGATTAAACGAGGAAAGAGATTGCTTCAGTGACACCTCAAATGAACTCCAATTTGCGTGTCTAGTCTGGAATCTGGCAAAGTCAATGTAGTCAGATCTTGAATGAAGAGTGTCACAACAAAAGGTGAATGTAATTGCATTATGGTCACTCATTGACCAGCTAGAGTGAACCAACCAGTCAATAATATCAGAAGTTACAGAGGAGGTAGCCAAGGACACATCAATGTGGGAAGAACCTTGAGGAGTAATGCATGTTGGAATATGGCAATACGTATTGAGCACTTTCAAATGGCGAGCAAGGTTCAAATCCTCTAGCAGCAGACCCTTTTCACCAGTCTGAGGACTGTTCCAAAAGATGGAATTGGCGTTTGCATCCATAAGAATTAATTTTCTTACCTTGAAGTATTTGAAGCACTTTTTCAATATACTCTACAACGGGATAGATAGGATCTTGATATTATGCGCATTGGCAATAAAGTGAAACCACAAACAACTGTCCAAAGGAGCCTTCAGTGGACGCACATGCCGCATGTCCAGAGCACATATGAGATAACTGAGTAACAGTATTCAATTTGGCAGGGATAACGACTGCAGCCCATACTCTTCTTTTGGCATTCCCAACAGCTCCAGTAACAATGGGGTTCGAGGCAACAACTCTAAACCGCAAAGGTAGACCTTTAAAGGTGTACAATTCTTGAATGGTAAGAACCTGGATGCCATGCTCCAAGATGATGGTTGTTAAGTCGTTCATTACGGAGATAGACCTCATGGAATTTAGTTGCAGAAATTGAATCTTTATTATACGCATGTACACGAAAATCACATTATATTGGGGTCAGCAGGTGTTTGCTTATATCCGTGGTTTCAGCCATCCATGGCAGGTCTTGGAACATATCCCCCACAGATACGGGGATCTTACTGTACTCATTCAGTATGTCCTCTACCTGAGCAGGATCATCAACAATCAAACCATCGATATCAAGCAGACCAATCTGATTCATTCCCTATCTCCTAGAGTTTATATAAGTAATGAAGTCTTTGCTGTTTTTCTTTACATCCTTTGCCAAAGATTTCTTGTAATCTGTGTTTGCTTGCCGGACCTTCTTCGTAACTTGATCACAGACTAGCTTATATCTACCATAGGATTCTGTGTTGCCTGATAATTTATATACATACCATGCATTATTCTTCTGTGTCACGAGTCTTATTAGTTCATCTGACATCCATTTATGCCTAAACTTTGAACAGTATTTCTTAGTAGATATGAAAAGCCTACTTTAAAGATTAATTCCTTGAATGCTTCCCATTTAGAATTTGCTGTTGGTAACATCATCACTTGGTCCGACTGTATAGAATTTTAAAACTGTCTGAGACCACTGAAGTCACTTTTATGAAAGCAAAAACTCTTCCCTTTACCCCTGATAGTAGTTACATCTTGAAGTAAATTCCACATCAGTACACTGTGATCACTGCCACCTAGTGGTTCCTTTATCTCCAAATTCTTAATGCATAAATAATCAATGCTGATAATAAGATCAAGAGTATTACTCTCTCTGGTTGTCTCTCAAACATGATGCTGTAGAAAACAATCATCAGGTAAATCCACAAAAGTCTTGCTAGTGTGCAAGTGACCAACCCACAAGTTCCAGTCTATATCTGGGAAGTTAAAATATCCCCCATTATAAGACATTCTGATTCATTGGCCCACTCAATTTCTCTGTAGAGTTGTTAATTACACTCATCAGAGTCATTAGGCCTATAACACACTATTACTCATTTTTTCTTTCCCTGTGCTTATTTCACACCAAACTGACTCAACACTGCACTATCCACCAATGTCAACTGGATGCACTGCCTTAGATTTTGTGTTTCTTAACTAACAGCATAACCCCTGCTCTATTCCTATCCTTTCTGTAGACATTGTACTTCCCAAATTCCATTTCTGCATTCCTTATATCTATGTGGCACGATGTCTCTGATCTCTCTCTCTTTTTTTTTTTTTTTTTTTATTCTATTTATGTTACTTTATTAATTTTCATATGTGTAAATTTATTTCCATATGAAAAGCATTTTGCTGTTTTTGTAAATAAATAAAAAAATATATATTACATTTGAGATACACCAAGCCAAGTGGTATAGTTAGAGATTTTTATAGTTGTAATGAACAAAATGGCACTTGCAAGGAAAAAAGGATGCTAACTCCTGGGCTACACTTAGTTTTCCAACTTTACTGAATATTTAAAGTATATAAATATCATTGAATTTGCTTGAAGCTGCTATTCATCATTAAAAGCCGGCATTCTTTTAATTTTCCACTGAGAATACTGTCAATAGTCTGTATATCATAATGAAAAATTAGTTCTCCATGTAATTCTTTTAAGGAATTGTATAAGACAAAGAGATCCAGAATAGAAGTAATCAGATAACAAAACAGTATGTGCAGGGGCAAATACAAATGTAAATGATAATAGCCTAAACACATTTTAGGGCTTATGCCTCAGGCTGCACGAAAGTTTAACTGACATACAAGTCAGTACAAGAGCATTGTGTTAGTATGCAAGAAAATCTAAAAAAAGCTGAAAACGGCATCATTTTAAGTGTATCTGATACTGTGAATACCTTCACAACGAGTTGTCATGATATTGCACTGCCTCGAATAAGTAACACTTCACCAATGGAGAAAACGATTGTTACTTATTCTCAATAGATATCATCACCCAGACAGCACCATTTCAAGGCTATTTGGTTTTTCCTCGGTGGGTGGGTAGGTACCCTGGTGCTACAATGATAATTCAGTTATGAAGTATAACTCCACAATATAAAGAGATGCCCGATGGTGTATGAAATGAATCAGACTAAACACATTTTAGAGCTTATACCTCAGGCTGCGTGAAAGTTTAACTGATGTACAAGTTTGTGTAAGAGCATCATGTTAGTACACAAAAAACTCTAAAATAGCTGAAAACAGCATCATTTTAAGTGTATCTCATACCGTGAATATCTTCACAAGTTGCCATGATATTACACTACCTCGATCAGCTGACAATAAGTAACAAGTCTTCTCCATTGGTGAAGCATTACTTATTCAAGGTAGTGCAATATCATGGCAAGTCATTGTGAAGGTATTCATAATATGAGATACACATAAATGATGCCATTTTCAGCTATTTTAGAGTTTGCTGCATACTAAAATGATGCTCTTGCACTAACTTATACATCAGAAGATAAATAGTTAAGAGTGGCAGGGAAAAAAAATATATCAAGATTGCTGCAAATTACTAATGAACTTACGGGTACACAAAATTCAGACACGTGGAGGTTAAAATTGTCTTTGCAAAACTGAGTTATTTATTTATTTATTATTATTAGCCATATGGTGCAAGGCAGTCTGATGATTTTGCTGCATTTCAATAAAAAATCAAGAACTCTTCTGAGTTATAATTGGATCAACAGATTGGGTTTAGAGTGCAAACTGAGCCCTCTAGGCAAGTGCAAGAACCTTTCATGAGGGTTTTGCATAACAAAATTGAATTTATTTTCACTAAAACTTGGAATTAGTTTTGAAAGCTGCACTAGTCCTTGTAATGGTTCCTGCTGACTCTGAATGCAAAACAGCTAAAATAATTGTGGTTAAAATTACCCATTAATCTGCTAGCAGGTTTTATTGAAGCATTACATGTGAAATTGCAAGGAAGAAGAAGATGAATGGGGAAATTCAATTAAGATAATTAGGATTCACCTCGAAAAGAAACTGCCGTAAAATCCCCGGCAAGGGATGACAGAAAATAACACACAGTACCGTGCAACAGTATCCTCTAATCTGAGTGTACAGTTGATTTTGGTTGGCATATCATTTCTTATAGCTACATTATAATCATTAAAACAAACACGTTTAGCGCCATTTCTATGTTGGGAGACCTCCCTTTTGCACAGCCACCGGATATACAAAATGAGAAAAGGAAAGGTTAATTCACCACACCATGATACTACAATACCGATGTAAAATAAAATTTTTACGCTGGTTGATATTCAAGTCTATTCAGCTCTTCGCGTGGTTTCATAATTATGACTACTGTATACGGTTTATGTACAGGGATTTTTCTGTATGCACCACATGCTAATTTCTTTCTGATGTTTTAAAGCAGTCAACCGGCATCGAGAAGAAAAGGAGTATATAAGTTCTACCAGACTGTCGTTTAAAAAAAAAAAAAAAGAAAAAAAAAGTAAGGAATCCGTAATTTGCTTTAGATAGTTAAAAACATCCGGCCCTCACTCCGATTACATATGACACTTGTCGACATGTTATAAAATAACTAGCTATACATGTACTTCGATGTATGCATATGATATCTATTTACCATGATATGCATTAAATAATATTTTTAAGTATAAAATTATGTAAATTAATTAAAACAAACAAACTTATAATAATTCGGTAACAGCAATATAATTTAAAAAATATATTCTTACTTGAATGACGATACAAATTTACAATCTTTTATTACCTTTTAAGGAGAATCTAATGCAAATGTAAGCATTTAACAATTCATTAAATTTAATGTAAACAAAAAATACTTAACCATTGAGCTGGTTGACTATACGCTGCATACCCAAATAAATACAGTATTATGCTGTCATCCTCACAAGCACGTAAAGCGCCATTTCTTGGTACTGTTTGTTAGTATAGTAATTGGAGGGGCTGGGGGGACGGGAAAAGATTTGATGTATCATTCTTGGTCTATATTAGCTTAAAACTTAAATAATTAAATTTTGCCGCATTATGTGTTTACCAGCCGATTTTGTTTATTCAAAGCAGCTATATACGAACTGATAAGATTTTCGCTTTATTTGGTTTTGTTATATACCACCTTTTCCTGTTCGCTCAGAAGTTACCTCATAGTAATTTTTACCTTTATGGTGTTCACCTGTGCCTTGAAGTTTGGGGTTGTGTATGTGTGACAGATGTGATATTTGCTTTGATTGGAATAATAGTGTCTAATTATACAACATCATTGTGATTTCTGTTTAAAGGTAAAATTTCGAATTGGTAACTATGAAAAGGTAACACTCTATTAGTGAGAAACCTCGATTGATAAAACATATGAATAGTGACGACCATTGTACAATTCGACTTTTTGGATGCTGTATTAGCTATGAGTCTTATTATGGACGAAATGAAAACTAACGTAAATATCGAAGAAATGAAAAAACTTCGGGACTTAGTGAGAACATTAGAAATACAGAATCAGCAGCTTAGAAATAAGCAAAATAAAATTTCAAAACTAACTAGGGATAAACATTCAGTCCATAGCAAAAGCTCCACTACTATCATTATCAAATCCGGCAAGGATATCAATATTTCTGAAGGTAGTATTGTTTCCGACAATAAACTGCAAGAGGAAAAGCATAACTGTTCGGAAAAACATAAAAGCGTTAATCTTGAGGATATCGATGTTATAAATCTTGAAGAGTTAGAACTATCAGATGAAGAATCGTGGTAAGTAGCCCCCACTCATTAACCACTAATAAATAACTATTAAATAAAGTAAAAAAAAAAAAAAAAAAGTGAATAGTAGTAGGCTGTTTTAAAATACTATTTTGTTTTTTTTTAAGGTGCCACAATAACTACTTTCATTGCAGTCCAGCAGTGAAATTCTTTCGTTCAGACTTTAGCAATAATACATAAGCAGTTTTCAGTGTTTCATGCAAACCCAAAAAATTAGAACATTTCACCTCTAATCCCAGGGGCTCACATCTGTTGAGTATGGGCTTGACAAACCCAGGGTCCTGAGCTGGATATCATCATCCTTCTCTTTCTTGGTGATTCCTCTCTCTCTCAGGGTAATTTCGAGAATTTTTTTGGCTGGTGCAGCATAAGCCTCAGGCTTCCTTGCATTATATGGCTAATAATAATATTTGAATTTCCCCTCCTGATTATGTTGCATCTGACTATTTTGCATCGACATTCACACATGAGGAGTTATTCAGCACGGGGAATGCCAGAGGTGTATTCAACTCTGGCAGTAAGCTAGATAATCTTGTAATAACTGAGAGTAAAGTGGAAGAGAAATTGTTGAAGATAAACACAAGAAAGGCATCTGGGGTTGATGGGATCTATCCAGTTATATTAAATGAGGCAGCAAAGGAAGTAAGCAAAACCCTTAGCCATAATTATGAGAGCTTCCTTGGACTCAAGGGAGGTACCCATAGACTGGAGATGTGCAAATGTGACCCCAATTCAAAGGAGGATGAAAGGCTGACACAAGAAATTATAGACCTGTGAGTTTAACTTCTGTTCCAGGAAAATTAATGGAGGCACTGGTTAAAGAAGCACTGCAGGATTATCTAGACAAGACTTCAGTTATAGCTCGGACACAGCATGGTTTCGTTAAGGGGAAGTCTTGCCTGACCAATTTGATTGGATACTATGGTGCAGTCACAAAAGAGCTGGATGCAGGGAATAACTTTTGATATTATATACTTGGATCTTAGAAAGGCTTTTGATACTGTTGCACAAATTGGAGCAGTGTGGCATTGGAGGCAAATTTCTGCTATGGATAAAGGGGTGGTTGAGGGGGAGAAGACAGAGAGTGGTAATCAATGGACAGAGCTGTTCGTGGACTAATGTTATTAGTGGAGTCCCTCGGGGTTCAGTGTTGGGTCCATTATTGTTTTCTGTATTTATAAATAATATTGACGATGGTATATCAGGTTTAATGTCCAAGTTTGCAGATGATACAAAGGTTGGCAGGGTAGTTAAGGACACTACTGAGGCTATACTGCTGCAACAGGATCCGGAAAGGTTGAGCAGATGGGCTGAGAGGTGGCAAATGAAGTTGACAAATGTAAAGTACTACATATGGGGAAACAGCAACCCCAGAGCAACGTATCAACTCTGTGGTACTACACTGACAGTGGTAGAGAATGAAAAGGACCTGGGGGTAATTGTACAGGCAGATATGAAGTTCTCTGAGCAGTGCAGACAGGCTGCAAGAGTAGCTCATGGTGTATTGTCAATGATATACAGGAATTTTTCTAGCAGGGATGAAGAGGTGATTATTTCCTTGTATAAGGCAATGGTCCAGCCACACCTCAAGTACTGTATACAGGTTTGGAGGCCTCATTTCAAGAAGGATGTAGAGCTGCTGGAACGAGTACAGAGATGGGCAACACGATTAGTGAATGGAACAAAGGGTCGCTCTTACGAAGAAAGGCTTAAATTTTGCAAATTACAGTGTCTGGAGACTAGGCACTGGCGAGGTGATCTGAACCCTGAGGAACTCAACACTGAACCCTGAGGAACTCCACTAATAACATTTGTGGATTTATTGGATGATTGTTTTCTGCAGCAGCATGTTCGAGAGGCAACCAGAGAAAGTAATACTCTTGATCTGGTTATCAGCAGTGATCATTCATGTATTTGGAATTTGCAGATAAAAGAACCACTAGGTGGCAGTGATCACAATGTACTGACGTGGGATTTACTTAAAGATTTAATTACCATCAGGGGTAAAGGAAAGGGTTTTTGCTTCCGTAAAGGCGAGTACACTGGTCTCCGACAGTTTTTAAATTCTGTACAGTGGAATCAACTGACGATGTTACCAACAGTAAATTCTAAGTGGGAAGCATTCAAGGAATTAATCGTGGAAGCTACTAAAAGTTTCATACCTATTAAGAAATATTGTTCAAGGTTTAGGCCTAAATGGTTGTCAAATGAACTAATGAGACTCGTAACAGAGAAGAAAAATGCATGGGATGCATATAAATTATCAAGCGACTCAGAAGCCTATGGCAGATATAAGTTAATCCGTAATCAGGTCACAAAGGAGGATTGGCAGGCGAAGGCAGATTACGAGAAATCCTAGGCAAAAGATGGTAAGAAAAACAGCAAAGATTTCTTTACTTATATAAACTCTAAAAGGAAGGGGATGAATCTGATTGGTCCACTTGACATCGATGGTTCGACTGTTGATGATCCTGTTCAGATAGCAAACAAACTGAATGAGTATTTTACATCTACATTCACACATGAGGAGTTATTAAGGTTTGAAAATGGCAGAAGGTTATCAAATTGTAGCAGGGTGCTTAATGATCTTGTAATAACTGAAAGCAAAGTAGAAGAGAAATTGTTGAAGTTAAACGTAAGAAAAGCACCTGGGGTGGATGGAAGTTATATTAAAGGAGGCGGCAAAGCAACTAAGCAAACCCTTAGCCATAATTATGAGAGCATCCTTGGACTCAGGGGAGGTTCCCACGGACTGGAGATGTGCAAATGTATCCCCAATTCACAAAGGGGGATCGAAGGGTGACACGAGTAATTACAGACCAGTTAGTTTAACTTCTGTTCCGGGTAAAATAATGGAGTCGCTGGTTAAAGATGCATTGCAGGATCATTTAGACAAGACTGCAGCAATAATTCAGACACAGCATGGGTTTGTTAAGGGAAAGTCTTGTCTGACAAATTTGTTAGGATATTATGATGTGGTTACAAAGGAACTGGATGCAAAAAATAATTTTTATATCATATATTTGGATTTCAGGAAAGCTTTTGACACTGTTGCACATGGAAGACTATTGTACAAATTGGAGCAGAATGGTATTAAGGTTAAGTTGCTACAATGGATAAAAGGATGGTTAAGTGGGAGAAGACAGAGGGTGGTAATCAATGGGTGCTGCTCTTCTTGGACTAATGTTATTAGTTGAGTCCCACAGGGTTCGGTGTTAGGTCCACTGTTGTTTTGTATATTTATCAATGATATTGATGAAGGTATATCAGGCTTAATGTCGAAGTTTGCAGATGATACAAAGGTTGGCAGGATTGTTAATGACAGTAATGGCAGTGTGCTACTGCAACAGGATCTAGATAATTTAGGCAGATGGGCTAAGAAATGGCAACTGAAGTTTAACCTTGACAAATGCAAAGTACTGCATATGGGTAGAAGTAGCCACAGAGAAACGTAGCAACTGTGTGGTACTACACTTAAGGTGGTAGAAAATGAAAAAGACCTGGGAGTAATTGTGCAGTCAGATATGAAGTTCTCTGAGCAAGGTAGACAGGCTGCCAGGGCAGATCATGGGGTTTTGTCAATGATATATAGGAATTTTGCTAGCAGGGAAAAGGAGGTGATTATCCCTCTGTGTAAGGCAATGGTCAGGCAACGCCTTAAGTACTGTGTACAGGTCTGGAGGCCTCATTTTAGGAAGGATGTATATTTACTTGAGCGTGTACAGAGAAGGGCTACAAGATTGGTGAGGGGAATGAAGGGATCTTCTTACCAAGTGAGGCTTAAGTTCTGCAAATTGCAGTGGCTGGAGACTAGGCACCTGCGCGGTGATCTAATTGAGGTATATAAGGCCTTGAATGGGTTGAGCACGCTGAATTCTGATGGGATCCTTCCACTTGTTCAGATTACGAATCTAAGGGAGCATAAATTCAAATTAAAAAAAGACAGATATAGAATAGATGTGCGGAAATTTGCCTTTAGCCAGCGGGTGGTTAATTGCTGGAACAAACTTCCATCTGTCGTTGTGGAAGTTAATAGGTTGAATAAATTTAAGGAGGAACTGGACAGGCAATTAGAGGGAATGGTGTGTTTTTTTTTTTTTTTTTTTTGGGCTGATGCTGCATAAGCTCATACATTTGCTTTCTTGCATCACATGCCACTACTACTACTATTAGGCCACGTTGAACAGTGTCCATTGATTACCACTCTTTGCCTTCTGCCACTCAACCATCCCTTTATGCATAGCAGCGATTTGCCTCCAATGCCACACTGGTCCAATTTGTGCAGCAGTCTTCCATGCGCAACAGTATCAAAAGCATTTCTAAGATCCAAATATATAATATCAAAGTTATTCCCTGCATCCAGTTCTTTTGTGACTACATCATAGTATCCAATCAAATTTGTAAGACAGGACCTGCCTTTAACAAAACCATGCTGTGTCTGAGCTATAACTGAATTCTTGTCCAGATGATCCTGTAGTGCTTCTTTAACCAGTGCCTCCATTAATATTCCTGGAACCGAAGTTCAACTAACAGGTCTATAATTACTTGTGTCAGCCTTTGATCCTCCTTTTTGAATTGGGGTTACATTTGCACATCTCCAGTCTATGGGTATCTCCCCTGAGTCCAAAGAAGCTCTCATAATTATGGCCAGGGGTTTGCTTACTTCCTTTGCTGCCTCCTTTAATATAACTGGATAGATCCCATCCACCCCGGGTGCCTTTTTTAATCTCAACAATTTCTCCTCCACTTTCCTCTCAGTTATTAGAAAATCATCTAGCTCACTGCCAATGTTTACTTCACCTACAACATTCTCCTTCCTGAATAACTCCTCATGTGTGAATGTAGATGCAAAATACTTGTTTAGATTGTTAGCCACCTGAGCAGGATCCTCAACTGTTGAACCATCAACATCCAGTGGACCAATCTGATTCATCCCTTTCCTTCTTGAGTTTAAATAGGTAAAGAACTCTTTTCTGTTTTTCTTTGCATCCTTTGCCAAGGATTTCTCATAATCTGTCTTTGCCTGCCTAATCTCCTTTGTGACTTGGTTACAGACCAACTTATATCTATCATAGGCTTCCATGTCACCACCCATTAATTTGTATGTATCCCATGCATTTTTCTTCTCTGCCATATTTCTCATTAGTTCATCTGACAACCATTTAGGCCTGAACCTTGAACAATATTTCTTGGTTGGTATGTAAAGCCTGGTAGCTTCCAAGATTAGTTCCTTGAATGCTTCCCATTTTGAATTTGCTGTTGGTAACATCATTATTTGGTCCCACTGTATAGAATTTAAATACTGTCTCAGCCCATCATAGTCTCCTTTACGAAAGCAAAAACCCTTCCCTTTACCTCTGATGGTAGTTACCTCCTTGAGTAAATCCCACTTCAGCACACTGTGATCACTGCCACCTAGTGGTTCCTTTATCTGGAGATTCTTAATGCATGAAGAATCACTATTGTGTGTGCACTCCTCATCGTGCACACACAAAGACATCCTCCATGGCAGTATCATGTTCCGTACCCGATTGCTCCGCAAACATCAAGCAAACAGTGCATCTTAAAAGGCTGTGATTCAGAGGGCAACTGCCCCCCTCAGTTCTTCTTTGAGCCACAGCACTCCCATTAGCTTGAGCCTTTTGCTTTGCTGCTCTGGTTTGAGTCATGATTTCGATTTAATGTCAATAAAATTACAATTTCAGAACAAAATTAAAACCTTAAACTTGTATCCTAACACTGTTATAACGCTATATTTATTTTTCAGTATCGAGTGTTATCTACGAGTTCCCTTTTATATAACTTCTGTATAAAGTTATGTATTAATTATTTGTTACGTTTGTACTGTAAGTCGTTATATATATATAGTTAAAAGTACAATTTAATTGTCAATGAAGTTTAACAAGATTAATAGATTTACTGATTGACAATATTATATTATGCACTATACTATACAAGCTAATGCTATCGAATTCCGGATATGCTGTATCGTGTTACAGTGGCGATAATTACGAACGGTACTTCTACGGACTCTTAAGTATTGATTAACTTCCAAATCTCGCTGTCTCAATTTAGAATAAACTAAGGATCCTGACTAGGTCTATAGCTACTTATAGATAATAATTTGATATAACAATTGGTTAATAAATCGGCTAAATACGGTTCCTAAATACCTCTCGTTCAACGGAGCTGCAATTTGTAACACGTGGATTTGATACCGTTACCGATACTAAGTAATACCCACAAAATCTCTATCAAGTTAACTTTAAACTAAGTATCGTAACTATGAATATAAAACTACTCTAGAAAATAAGTAAATATGCCAATTTAAGCTAATAAAACAGAAAATAAATCAGAAAAAACTTCTCTTCTCCAGGAGCTGCAAAATAGCTGCGGCCGCACAGGCTACTCTCCAACCAAACTGAGACAACAGATGAATTTGACACAATGAGGTTGAGAGATTTTAAGCCAGAGAAGATCGAAGAGAGTAGATTCCAAATTGCCTAGTCTCTGACAGGGAATATCAGAATGGACATATGCACAAATACCACCTTTGAGGCGAAAGGAATCATACAGCGAATAATTTGGTCATCTGAGATGACCAGTAGTTGAATCAACCGATAACTGAGAATCTGTCAGAAAAAGTACATGGGGTTTGGCAGACTGCAAGTGGAAATGGACATTGTAAAGATTAGAATTGAGACCACGTTTATTCATGAAATGAATTAGAAAGTGCTTGGGAGGTTTAGATATTTTTGCAGGTAAGCTTGCTCTATTAGTTTGACAATTCATGGTGTATTCAATATTAAGAAAAAGTGGGTGGGACATGCTGTATGAAGTAATGAAATATTTAGATGGGACATACACATGGTAAGAATATACACAGATCCTTGACATAACATGGCCTCGACAATGCTCCCCGAATACACACTACTTGGACTTCCTCCAGTCACTGTCTGTCTGATTACAGTTAGAAAGATTATACACTAGGTGATCTGGAAGCCTCCTAGAGATTTACCAATAGGTTCGGTCCAGTGTACTAACTAGTGGCCAGCCTGCAAACACCATTTTAGAGCTGTACCCTCGAAATGTAAGGAACATTGGATCTCGCCATGATGTTTATCCTAACCTCAAAAGTCATCAATCATACCACATGATGGAAGAGATAGGGAAGGGATGGCCAGAACTTAGCTCTAGAGACTAAACATGGGTTCCACCACTTCAAGAGGCGCCTCCGTAGCCAGGTGGGAAGGAGCAGCAGTGCGTAGCACACACTTCTTGATTCGACCGGGGTTTGATCCTGTCACCACTAAATACGGCGGATGCGGAAAGGTCAGGGAATGACCGCATATCGCGGAGCAATATGGCCTTAGTTGCTAAATGCTCCTAAAAACCAAACAACAACAAACAACAACCACCACTTTAAGCCTCCAAAAGCAAAGTGGTGGTATTGCACCAGTTGATGAGAGTCATCTACCACCTAGTACTGCCTTGTAACATAGAGGGGTGGCATTCCTTCATGTGGTGTGGGTGCCACACCTTGACCCCTGCTTACGTTGGTTCACACCTGGGTATTCACTCACCATTTACTTGTGCAAGGAAGTTATACCCAGGATAACTAACAGTCCCACCATTGTGAAGGTGCAAGCAGAGGAGTTGGTTGTCACAGACCGTTCGGACTTCGCCGAAATTGGGTCTACTTCACCTGAATGTCACCCGAATATCAGTTTCATTAGTGTTTTAGACTCCCAAGTAGCAAGTACAGCTACTTGGGAGTGTAGCCTATCTGAGAGCATGTCTGTGACAACCTCAAGGACCTATGCTTATCTTTGGTGATACTCCGATTTCTAGGCAAGATGATATGTTATGACTTTTGGGGATTACCCTGATTTCTAATCTCTCTCTCTTGGCACAAGCACATTAGAAATATTGCTTCCTCTGCACTAAAAAAACTTTATTTTCTCTTTTGCTCTCGGTGTTACTTTTCTTCCAAACAGCTGTTCACTCTACAAATTGCAAATCCTCATTACCATGGAATATTGTTCTCACATCTGGGGCGGTGCCCTCAAAACCTCCCTCAGGCTGCTAGATTCCATTCAAGAAAAGGGCTGTTAGTTTAATTAATGACTCATCTCTAACAGAGTCTCTGCACTCTGTCTCACAGACATACTATTTCTGCTGCATGCTTTTTTACAGATACTTCCATGGGCACTGTTCTTCTGAATTGACTTCTATAATTCCTGCTCTCTCTCTTTCAAAACAGTCTGAACATGTGCTGCCACCAGCCAACATGCATTTACTGTCCAATTTCAAACTCACAGAACCAACTTTTATAATACTCATTTATTCGTTCAACTGCTATTTTCTGGAACAACCTTCCTCTATATGTATTTTCTAAAAAAATTACAGTCTACAGAAGTTCAAGTCTAATGTCAAGAATTATCTTCTCTCGTCTTCTCATACTCCGACCCATTCACAGTACTATGTACAATAGATTCTAATACCTCTCGTGTTTGGGGTTTTCATAAAAAAAAAAAAAAAAAAAATACTTGTTTACATTAGACTTGAATTTTTTGTAGATTGTAATTTTTAGGAAACATGTATGCAGGGAGGTTTTTCCAGAAAACGAAAGTTGAATGAATAAATGAGGAGGTAAAAAAGTTGGTTTTGTGAGTTTGAAGTTCAATAGTAAAAAGATGTTGACTAGTTCCAGCACGTGTTTAGACAGCTTTGGAAGAGAGAGAGAGAGAGAGAGCGAGAGTTATAGAAGCCAATTCAGAAGAATAGGTTCTATGGAAGTATCTATAGAAAAGACATGCAGAAGTAATGTCTATGAGACAGAGTGGAAAGACTGTTAGAGATGAGTCATTAATTAACATAATTTCTCTCGAATCCAGAAGCCTGAGAAAGATTTTGAGAGCACTCCTCCAGATGTGGGAACAATATTCCATTTGAGGGCAAATTTGCAATTTGTACAGAGTGAACAACTGTGGAAGAAAAGCAATGGCGACAGCAAAAGAGAAAATCTAGGTTTTTAAATGCGTACGAAGCAGTATTCATAATGTGCTTATGCCAAGAGATATTAGAAGTAGAGGTAATCAACAGTAGAGGTGTGATCTTGCCTAGAAATCAGCATCATTGAGGAGCAGAAGAATCCTTTTTGCAAGATATAAGACAGGACTAAGTTTTAAAAGAATTTAAATCAACTAAGTTACCTTTGTCCCACTGAAAAATTACCTGGAGATCAGTATTTAAGGAATTGGTAGTGGATATTCAAGAAGTTGAAGCTGTTTGTGCATGGCAAGGTTTCTCAAACTGGAACGTGGATTGCAATGTGCTGTCATCAGCAAAACTATGGATAGGTTTAATGGTCAATTGGAAACGGTCATTAATATACAAGAGGAAAACAGTGGGAGAAAGATCTGAACCTTGGGGAACACCAGTATTAATGGAGAAGTTAGATGCTAGAAAGCCATTTCCATAATCCCCCCCCCCTCCAATATGTGATCAGTGAGAAAAACTGGATACCCGTTTACAAAAATACAGGTGTCAAGCCATAAGTTGGAGCTTATTTAGAAGACCTTTATGTCAAACACGATCGAAATGTCAAGCACAACTGCATGAGTTTCACCAAACGTTTCCATTGCATTTGTCCAGAGATGGGGTAACATAAGCCAGAATATCACGAGTGGATCAACACCGGCAGATTCCACACTGGCATCGTTTATTAGAAGAAAGGCTTCTAGATAGTTTAAGTGTTGGCAGTTAATAACTTCTACATCTGATAAATTACATTTTCAAAAAGGTATCACTCCTTGCAAGATTAAAGGAAACCACCATTTTTTAAAAAGGGTGCAAAAGACACCCCTGCCTCCTTTTGACCCATACACAAAGCTAACCCCCTAAGCAAGATCATTGAGAACATCATATACTCTCAGCTCTGCTGCTTTATGAAAAACAGATTCAGCCACATTCATCATGGCTTCGTTATGGGCAGGTCAACAGTGACTAACCTACTCTCCATAGAACATGATATCAAACATAGCCTTGATAATAACAATCAGATAGATATTTTATATCTGGACCTACAAAAAGCCTTTGATTCTGCACCACAATTTGCTTTGCCTCAAATTAAAGCAGATAGGTATATCAAGTAATGCCTTATCACTTATGGTAAACTTTTTCTACAACAGACAAAGCAGAGTTCTTTTTGAAGGAAGTTACTCCTCCACTTTTCCTATACAAAGGGGAGTCCCACAGGGTTCTCCTCTTGGACAACTATTTTTTGCAATATATATTAATGATATACAAGATTGTATGCAACATGTAGACATCAAAGTGCTCTCATATGCAGATGACTTGAAATATACAAAACTATCAAATTAACACAAGGCTGCGAAATACTGGAAAATGGATTAGACACTATCACCCGATTGATTACAAGCAATGGCCTAAAACTAAACAGACAAATGCTGCACCATCTCTGTTGCAGACTATCATAAAAAACACAAGATTAATTATCCCTATAAAACCAATAATCATGAGATAATGACAGTGCAACAGGTTTCATATTTGGGGGTATGGTTTTCTGCCAAGGGAAACTTCAACACACATGTAAATAAGACTACAGCAAAGGCCTCCAAATCCCTTGGACTGTTTAAAAGAATCTGCTTTGACTTTACCAATATACAGCTCATAAAAACAGCTTGCATAATGATAGTTAACCCAGTTCTAGAATATGCCTCACAGATCTGGAATCCTCACGCCAAAATTCTTATAAAACAACTGGAACATATTCAGAAATCCATAGTCAGATTCCTAGTGTACAAGTGTAGGTTGGAATTGAACACAAAATCTTATTATGAATGGTGCATTTACTTTGGGATGGTACCACTCTCTCAAAGAAGGGTACAAAAAAAGTCTCAAAAAAGTGGTACCATCTCAAAGATGGTACCACTCTCTCATCCAGCTTTCCAGCCACCTGATGCATCAGGTGGCTGGAAAGCTGGATGCTCCTGAGCTTCTCTACCTCATCAATTTTAGCTGTCCTCCAAGAGCCTTGAGAATACACAATCTGCTGGCATTAGAGCCATTCAGAACTGATCAACTTAAATTCCACTATTTCAATAGAACTGCAAAATTGCTAAATGAATCCAACATTGATATTCTCACTGAAGACATCAATATCAAAAAAGAGTTGCAAAGGTTCTACAATCAAGGATTTAGACAATGAGGATAAATGATTAATTTAATAATGATAGTAAAAATAAAACAAAAAATAGATATATATTGACTATAAATATTTCAATAAACAAAGAAAATAATAAATATAATAATAAGAAATAATACAAAAAAATGGATAACTATAATAATAATACAATTCAATCAATGTAACTGTTCATTGTGAGCAAACAAGAAAATATAGCAACAAAGGTCTCATCTCAGTCACCCAGCTTTGCTTAAATGCAAATCGCTTGTAACATAAGATATTCCATTGTATATGCTGTATATTGACCTTGTATATTTGACATGGTATACGGACTGTAAATAGAATTATTACTGTATTGCTATATTGCAATGTTATATTCCTCCTCTGTAAGGCTTCGGCAGTTCTGGAGTAATAATAATAAAAAAGATAAATAAATAATTGATTTCTCCATTACTTTAGAAAGAGTAGAAGTAATTGCAATGAAACGATAATTGGATGAGCAGGATTTGTCACCCCTTTTAGGAACTGGCTGGATATGAGCAAATTTCCAAGTAGAAAGAATAAAAAGGTGGCAAAGAACAGGAGCTCAGGTTTTGAGAACAGTTGGAGAAATACAAGTGTAATAGGCCTAGGGAAAAATGTTCATGATGTATAGAAACTCCCCCAGGGGCTCACATCTGGTGAGTATGGTCTTGGCACACCCAGGGTCCTGAGCTGGATATTATCATTCTTCTCTTTCCTGGTGATTCCCTTCTACTTTTGTCTTTCTTTCTTTCTCTCAGGGTAACTAGGGAATTTTTTTTTTTTTTTTTTTAGCTTAGGCTGAGCCAGCATAAGCCTCAGGCTTCCTTGCACCACATAGCTAATAATAATAATATCTTTTAAGGGGACAAAAGATGATATTGTTGTACACATTGAGTAGGAGATCTGAACATGATCTCCTACTTTTAATATACTTAGTTTAACAAGTACAGGAAAATGTTGAAAGTCATGAGTTTATGTTAAATTTGTCTACAATTCTGCCCAGATACGGTTTGGAGGGAGTATATAATGAGAGCCTTGTTAATCAGTTCATCCCTGGAGAGATTGTGCAAGGCTCGTGGGATAGAATTTTTTACAGCATGGTCTGTGATTGTTAACAGGCAAGGTGGCTTCTACAGGGATGAGATACTTATTAGAAAAGGTGCAAGAATATTTGCTGATGCTATCAAGGCAATATTAGGTGCATTAAAAAACTTCTAGTTTGCAGGTTTACACAGACTAATAGATTAACAATAGCTGCAGGCAGAGGTGAAAGTGATTCTTGCACTGCTTCTATTGGAATGAGTAGCAACCATGAATGCAAGATGCTGGGGATTTCAGGAACTGCTAGTAGTCATGAAACAAGTAAATACATGGGCTGTGTTAGTGTAACTAAGGGTAAGAACAGGTGCATATATACTTGCATGTAGACCAGTGCTAGGAGTATAGTAAATAATTTTGATGAATTTGAAGTGCTGGTCAACACATGAAATGCAGACAGTGTTGAGATTTCAGAGACATGGTGTCCCTCAGTGATAAGGGATGTAGAATTTGAATATGGGAATTGCATTGTATACAGAAAGAACAGACAGGATAGCAGGGGGGGTATAATTTAAATATTTTTAGTTAAGAAGCTCATAAAATCTAAGGCAGTGCATCCACTTGACATGGGTGGCCAATATAATGTTGAGTCAGTTTGGTGTGACATAAGCACTGGGAAAGTAAAAATAAGAGTAGGAGAATGTAATAGTTCTAATGGCTCTGATAAGTACAGTGAACAGCTATACAGAGAAAGAAAGTGGGCCAGTAAATTAGATTGTCTTGTAATGGAGGATTTTAACTTTCCAGATATTAATTGGAACTTGTGGGTTGGTTTATCAGGCAACACAGAAGCCAATGGTAGATATAAACTGGTCTGTAATCAAGTCACAAAGGAGGTCAGCAAAGAGAAGGTAGATTACGAGTAATCTTTGGCAAAGGATGCAATACAATAATTTTGTTAGCAAAGAAAAATGACAGACTTCTTTACTAATGTAAACACTAGAAGGAAAGGATGAATCAAATTGGTTCACTCAATATTGATGGTTTGACTGTTCCTTTCTGCTCAGGTTGCTGACAAACTAAATGTAGTACATATGTTGCATCATCAATAAACACATTGGAGGAATTCTTTAGGGTAGGTGATGCTAGAAGTTTTGTCTAGCTCTAACAGGGAGCTAAATGATTTTGTAATAAATGAAAAGAAAGGGGAAGAGAAATTGTTGAAATTAAACCTAAGAAACACACTTGGGGTGGATGGGATCTATCAAATATTAAGAGAGGCAGCAAAGGAAGTAAGCACACCATTAGCCCTAATTATGAGAGCATCCTTGGATTCAGGGGAGATCTCCATAGACTGGGGATGTGTGAATGTGTCTCCAATTCTCAAATTGTGGGATCAAAGGGTGGCACATTTATGTACAAACCTGTTAGTTTAGCTTCTGTTCCAGGAAGAATAATGGTGTTACAGGTAAAGGAAGTAATGCAGGATCAACCAGACAAGGCCTCAGTTATACTTCAGACCTAGTTGTTGTTATTTGGTTTTTAGGAACATTAGCACTAAGGCCATATTGCTCCGGGGATATGCGGTGGTCATTACCTGACCTTTCCGCATCCTCCGTATTTGGTGGTCGCGGGCTCGAACCCCGGTCTAATCAAGAAGCGTATGCTACGCACTGCTGCTCCTGCCCACCTGGCTGCGGAGGTGCCATTCAGACCTAGCATGGGTTTGTTAAGGGAGAATCTTGTTTGATTGGATACTACAATGTTGTCGCAAAGAAATTGGATGCAGTGTGGACTAATGTTATTAGTGGAGAACCACAGGGCTTGGTGTTTTGCCCATTATTGTTTTCTATGTTTATCTGCTATTGATGAAGGCATATCAGCTTAATGTAAAAGTTTGCAGATGATACATAGGTTGGCAGAGTGGTTAATGACAGTATACTACTGGAACAGATCTAGAAAAGTTAGGCAGATGGGCTGAGAAATGGCAATTGAAGTATAACTTGATAAATGCATGGTACTTCATATGGGTAGCGGTAACCTGAGAGTAATGTATGAACTGTATGGTACTATACTCAGGGTAGTGGAAAATGAAAAAGGCTAGGGGTTAATTGTGCAGTCAGGTATAACATTATATGATAGTGCAGACAGGTTGCCAGGACAACCTGTCTGCACTATCAACCTGTCTGCACAACCTTGTGCAGACAGGTTGCGGAGGTGCCATTCAGACCTAGCATGGGTTTGTTAAGGGAGAATCTTGTTTGATCAGTTTGATTGGATACTACAATGTTGTCGCAAAGAAATTGGATGCAGTGTGGACTAATGTTATTAGTGGAGAACCACAGGGCTTGGTGTTTTGCCCATTATTGTTTTCTATGTTTATCTGCTATTGATGAAGGCATATCAGCTTAATGTAAAAGTTTGCAGATGATACATAGGTTGGCAGAGTGGTTAATGACAGTATACTACTGGAACAGATCTAGAAAAGTTAGGCAGATGGGCTGAGAAATGGCAATTGAAGTATAACTTGATAAATGCATGGTACTTCATATGGGTAGTGGTAACCTGAGAGTAATGTATGAACTGTGTGGTACTATACTCAGGGTAGTGGAAAATGAAAAAGGCTAGGGGTTAATTGTGCAGTCAGGTATAACATTATATGATAGTGCAGACAGGTTGCCAGGACAACTTGGGGTTTTTTCAATGCTATACAATAATTTTGTTAGCAGGGATAAGAAGTTGAGTATCCCATTGTATAAGGCAGTCAGGTCACATCTTGAGCACTGCATACAGGATGTTTGGCAACAATATTTGTGAGCAGAACAAAGGAATGTTCTGCTACCAAGAAAGGCTTCAATACTGCAAATTGCACAGTATGGAGACTAGACAATATGAGATGATCTGATTGAGCTGTTTAAGGCTTTGAATGGATTGAGAAAACTCAGTGCTGATTATTCCTCTTGCTTATACCACACATATGAGATGGCACAAATTCAAATTGAAGAACGGATGCAGAATAGATGTGCAAAAGTTTACCTTTAGGCAGCAGGTGTTAACTGGAACAAACTTCCACTTGTTGTTGTTGTGGAAGTTAATAGCCTAAATAAATTCAAGGGAAGAACTAAAACTATTGGAGGGAATGAATGTGTGAAATGGGAGGTGTTTTTTTTTTTTTTTTTTCTTTTTTTCCTTCTTTGGTTGATGCTGTATATACCTGCTTTTTTGCATCATTTTCTAATGCTAATACCATCAGGACTTGGAGCTTTCTTTGAAATGGGATTGTTTTCAATCCTTCTAAAATGCTTTTGACAGAATACCACAGGAGGCATTGCATGGTTTGTACTGGGAATGGTAGGAGATGGTTTACCAAGATCATCAATACAAGAGTTAGAAAAAAAATAGGATGTTAGCTGGTCAGCTTTATCTTTGGCTGAAGTGGCAATAGAACCAATTAGTTTTGACAGAGGTGGAAATCTATTCCCACTAGTTGGGAAAAAAGTTGTACCCAATAGCTTTGCTGGAGACCAGAATGCTCAACTACTATTTCGACAAGAAGCAAGTTTTCTACTCTTAGCCTGTTTGAAATGATTAATAACTGCTTGTTTGTAGTGATTAATAACTGCTTTACAATTGTTGCGCACTTTGGCATAGGCAGAAAATGAACATGAAGATTTGGATACAAGCCAATTGCAATATGCAACATTTTTATCTTGAACAGCCTTAGGACATTTATTGAAAAACCAAGGTTTAGATAATGGATGTGATTTTAAAGTGTAGTGTAGAATAGAGGATTTCATCCTTACTACAATAATTTCACTTACACCATCTGAGCAGACTTTGGCATCAGAAGATTTGAAACAGTAACCCAAGGAAAGAAGAAAAGAAATCTCAGGGATCATCCCATTTTGAATCCTTGTAATGCCAGACTATATAAGGTTGAGAATACCCATGAGACAAAGCATTAGCATTAGTAAAGGCACATGATGCAAGAAAGCAAGCTTATATAGCATAAGCAGAAAAAAAAAAAAAAAAAAAAAAAACATTATTTCACCCATCCATTTGCTCCAAATGTTTGTCTAGTTCTGCCTTGAATCTATTTAAGATATCAACTTCTATAATGACAGATGGAAGTTTGTTCCAGCAGTGAACCATCCACTGGCTAAAGGCAAACGTCTGCACATCTGTCTTTCCTCAATTTGAATTTATGCCCTCTCAGCCGATTATTCTGAGCAAGGGGAAGATCCCATCAGCATTGAGCATGCTCAAACCATTCAAGGCTTTATACACCTCAAACCCAAGCACGGTACTAAGTACTATAGGTTCTAATACCTCTCGTGTTTGGGGTTCACATAAAAAAAAAAATAAAAAAAATCAGGTCACTTCGCAGGTGCCTAGTCTCCAGACACTGTAATTTGCAAAACTCAAGCCTTTCTTCGTAAGAGCAACCCTTTGATCCATTCACTAATCTTGTTGCAATTCTCTGTACTCGTTCCAACAGCTCTACATTCTTCTTAAAATGAGGCCTCCAGACCTGTATACAGTACTCAAGGTGTTGCCTGACCATTGCCTTATACAAGTGGATAATCACCACCTTATCCCTGGTAGAAAAATTCCTGTATATATCATTAACAAGATACCATGAGTTACTCTTGCAGACCATCTGCACTGCTCAGAAAACTTCATATCTGCCTGCACAATTACCCCCCCCCCCCCCCCCGATCCTTTTCATTCTCTGCCACTGTCAGTGTAGTACCACACAGTTGATACGTTACTCTGGGTTTACTGCTTACCATATACAGTACTTTACATTTGTCAATGTTAAAACTTCAATTGACACTTCTCAGACCACCTGCTCAACTTTTCTAGATCCTGTTGCAGCAGCAACAGGATCTAGATGAGGATGCATGAAATTTACCAATACATCATATTCTTCAAATGAAATTTCCCAAATATTTCCAATCCATCGATTATTGTCATAAATAATTGGCCAAGTTGTAAATTAACAATTGGCACCTATTGAATATTGGTTTCACTAGTTTGATCTACATCTGCTACAAATGATGGTGTGTTTTTTTTTTTACTTGCTTTACTTGCTCAGAAAGCTTTTTTCTTTGTTTTTTTTTTTTCCAGGTATGGCCATGATTCCTTCTTCTGCTTTGTTTTCTAGCTTTCTTGACCATTCTTTCTGAGACACGAAACTCTTCCACTGTTTTCTTTATTTACCAACTAACTCTGGTGTTAATATATGAAGTATTTCTGAATGACTTGATACCATCGACTTTTCTTTCAATTCTTTCAGCAGCTCATTGTAATCTAAGCAATTTCCATACTGATGACTTGTACTTGACTTGCCTTCCTTTTGGCATAACCTTGTGAGTCTCTTAGCCATTCGGTGAAATGTCGGAGGAAAAATACCAATAGCCATCAAACTTGTGTTCATGCTTTCAGTCACATGCATTTTGTCATCATGGTCTGATCCAGATGAAGTTGATGTTCCTGTTGCTGCTTTTCGGCTGTTAGACTCTTTTTTGGCATCATGATGGGCGCAGCTTCTGGCCTGGTTTTGGTCTACTTTGTTAGGTCTTTCGGATAGTCTGCCATTGACAAATGAATTGGTTGTAAACTTTTTTTCACCATATGATTTTTCTTCTGGAAAGGATTGCAACATGACCCTGCAAAAATTCAAATTTTGTCAAAAGCAAAGCTTCATGATGTAAACAATTGTCTTCTTCACCCAGTTTTAATCCACGACATCCACCTATCAGCTGTTATTCTTCAAATTCTTTAAATAATTTTAACCCAGTTTTGCATGTATAGGATAGCACATGACATTTAGAATTATCCATATGACTGATGGTGCATGAGTCCAGCTTATCTTCTGCAAAACTTCTGATTCCATGGCTTTCATGTTGACTAATAAGTGGACGTTTCTGCAAGCAATGAAAGCTTAACTTTATTAGTCAAAAAAAAAAAAAAAAGAACAAAATAAACAAACTGTTCATCATGAAAATAAAACATTAATAACAGCATGGTTCAAATATCAGCTATTTATACTTTTTTTATGAATCTAGAATGTTCATCAGTTTTTTTTTGGAATTCTAGAATATTCTACAATTCTTGGGTATTTTTCTAGAATATTCCAGAATTCTAGACTATACTCTATTTCTAGACTATTCTAAAGATTAGGCAGGATTAAGGAAGTGTTCTGCAACAAAAAAGATCTCACAAAATAACAACATGGCATATAAAACTACTTGATGTTTAGGTTTAATTTTAAGACCTTAGTGTAAAGACACAAAACAGATATACAATGATCCTTGTAGATGAAACTCTGCTCTTTCCAGTGGTGGCAAAAAAGAGAGAATTGAAGGTGACCCATATTAAGATATTTGCCCCTTAAGATAGGTCAAATTTTGAGTCAATCTTTGAAGGAAAATATCTCAGCCAGAAAACAAGTATAAGAGCTGATATTTAGTTAGGCTGAATTCATGCAGTTGGTAAGTGGAATGTCCAAAGAAGAAGGTACCAAAGTTATGACTTTCAGAAGTCTTGCTGAAATTTGTCACAACAAATTTTTGGTGCCAGTTTTAGACCACATTGTAATAAATTTGAAGTTTTTTTGAGCCTGGCCACCAAACATTTTGCATTCTCTGCCAAACGTTACCTAGGTATACCAAGTTTCAGAATACTACCTCTGTTGTGCAATAGTAACACTTAAAACTTGGAACATTTTTTTTTCTGATTTATTCCACATAACACAAGTGACCTCCACAAAAAAGGTGCTGGTGCCTCAACATCCTATATTTTGAACTGAAATTTTGCACAGCTTCATTTGAAACCTGTTTAAACATCCACACCAAGTTTCAACAAAATTGAAGATGGTCGAGCAGGAACTCCTAGGCCACGTGACATGGAATGACCCCACTGGTATCAAAAGCCTTTCTAAGATCAAAATATATGATATCAAAATTATTCTTTGCATCCAGTTCCTTTGTGACCACATCATAGTATCCAATCAAAATTTCAATCTTCGCTGGCTTAAAATCTCTCTACCTCATGCTGTCAAATTCATCTGTTGTTTCTACCGTTCTCCCAACTCCACTAATCACTTGCAGCTCTTTGACTTCCTCTCTTTGCAACTTGACTTTCTCCAGTCCAACTTTCCTAACAGTGAGATAATTTTCCTTGGTGATTTTTAATGTTCACAACTCCAGCTGGCTTCTGTTTTCTAGTCACACCATCTTGACATCTCGCAAAAGTCTCGCCATCTAGACCTCAAAAGTTGGTCGAGATGCTGAAACTTAGCAATTACTAATAATGTTGCACAGATTGTTCATTTATCTACAAGAATACCGGCCAATCCTAACCATACAGCCAACATGCTTGATCTTTTTCTCACAGACAACCCTTCTAAGTACACAGTCGAAGTGAGTGGTCCTTTAGGCACCTCAGATCACAACTTGGCGATTGTCTCTTCTCTAATGGAGCCTTTATCTCATGGCTATTTCCAAATTAGTGTTGTTTGGCATTACAAGAATGCAAAATGGGATGACCTACAAGATTTCTTTTCCTTGATCGGACTGCTGTTTCAAAACTTCTGATGTCAATGTTTTCTCAGATCGTGTCAGTGAAATTATTCTTGTAGAAATGGAATCCTTTATTCCACACTCCACTTTAAAATCTCATCCTTTATCTAAACCTTGGTTTTCCAATAAATGTGCTAAGGCTGTTCAAGAGAAGAATGTTGCATATCGTAATTGGCTTGTTTACAATTCTTCAGTTTCATTTTTTGCCTACACCAAAGCTCGCAACAAATGTAAAGCAGTTATTAATCGGTGCAAACTAGATTTTGAACAGGCTAAGAGTAGAAAATTTGCTCCTTGCCCTAATAGTAGCTGAGCATTCTGGTCTCTTGCCAAAGCTATTGACCACATCTTTTGCCCATCTCTGCTCCCACCTCTGTCAAAACCAGATGGTTCTGTTGTCACTTCAGCCAAGGATAAAGCTGACCTGCTAGCATCCCATTTTTCTTCCAACTCATGTATTAACGATCTTGGTAAAACACCTCCCACCATTCCCAACATGCTCCAATCAATGTCTGCTGTGGTCCTTTTCCCTCCTTTTCTTTACTAGAAAAATTCCTGTATATTGTTGACGATACTCCATGACCTGCTCTGGCAGCCTGCCTGCACATGTATGAATCTGTATTCCAAATTTCACAGGTCTCTTTCAAGCTTGGGCTCCAGTGCAGCTGCATTGGCATAGTTACGTCATTGAGTTCAAATCTTTGTCTTTTGTGGTCAGTGTGACTATTCTGAACCAAGAATCAGACGTGGTTACCCATCCTAGCTTCATCTTGCATTTCTTGTTATCTCTCCTTCATTAACAGTGTATCCTGGTGGGGTCCCTCTTTGTGATCTTAAATAACATGCCAGATTTGGTCTGAAAAAATTCAAGTGAGAATGCAAGTAATAGAGTAATTGATATTCTGTGTTCCACTTTTCTGTAATATTCACTCGTAATGTTATCAAGAAAGCCATTCACTATAAGTCAAAACAACTGCCAATCAATCATTCTGCTCACCATCCATTTGTATCAGACAATTTTGGAAACAGACTATATATACTTGAAGGTGCCACCTTGATGAACCAATACTTTAAGGTGATGCCTTCAAGCAGTTTGTCACCTTATTGATGATCCAGTGCATTTATTTATTCAATTGATTGCTATTTACAATCACCCCTTGTATGGTGTGCCAGCTAGAGGGAATAAAAAAAATTACAACTCTGTGAATAAATTTACAAAAAATTTGACAGTTTAAAAATAAAAAAGGTCCTTTGTGCTGGGTATCTAAAAGAGAGGTATCTACAACATGTAAAGCTTGACAAACTATGAGCACGAACTGCTTGATGGTAGCATAACACTAAGAAACAAAAAGATTGTGTTGCTAAGTCAACCTCCAAAATGACATCCAAAACAATTGCAGATATTTTGAGAGAACTACGCATTGGGACTGCCTTTGACAGCAGGTAGGCTTCTCAACTCACTTTTTACTTGCACCGCATGCAAGAGACTATGGGTTCTCTAGTTAGTACTTTTGTGACTCAGTTGTTTGTTGGAAGTAGTTGTTCCCTAGGTTTTACTGGAGCATAATTTTTCAGTTTACTTGAAATCAGTTAAGCTTTTCAAGGAGATTAGGTTGGACCAGACTTCTTTGATTTGCAGACTGCTTTATTGCCTCTGACTTCATGGGTGCGAAATGATGCCTGATTTTCACTTGTCACAGACAAGCACTCTCTCTTTTCAAGCCCTGTATATACAGTAGAATCCAGATGAGAAATTCACTCATAAGATTTCCCCTGAACTAGGTTTGGTTTCTTTATTCCCAATTTCAACTCTATATATTGTAATGTATTATTTTCCCACATAAAAAAATTTGTGATAATGAATACACAATGTATTACTATAATGATGTTTTCCTACTTAATACGTAAATATAGAAATTTGTTATTTTTATATTTAAAAAAATTAAATAATATAAGCATTTTGGTAATCGAACAAGTTAGTGCTAAAGCCTTCATTTCAGTTCGTAGTAAACCACCAAAGTAGGTGCAGTTGCATCGTTTTTGTTACATCTTGTAGTATGAATGAAATGCTTTCACATCGAGTTGCCCTGATATTGCGCTACCTCGAATAAGCAACGCTTTGCCATTTGGGAAGACTAATGTTATTTGTTCTCAGTGGATGCCACCACCCAGGGATGGTGGTATCTGCCGCAAATCCACTGGTGAAGTGTTGTCTATTTGAGAATCCACTGTCGCAGTGATATTGAACTACCTTATTCGAGGTAGTTCAGTATCAGGGCAACTCGTTGTTGAAAGCATTTGTTTCTGTTATGAGATATAACAGAAACAATGCCATTTCACCTACTTCACTTGGTGATTTACTATGATTACTACGAACTAAAATTATGCTTGACACTATCTTGTTCGATTAGTGAATTTTCCATAGTCTGGAGCTTTCGGCGCTAAAACCTTTTTAGTATAAACATTATAATATAATGAAAGTGACATATTGCAGTTGTTTTCGTCGATATCCATAGTTGGATATGTCGACCACATTAAGTTCTGATGGTTGTGAACAGTTCTAAATTACTTAGTGAATCGTTGCTCTGTCTTATTGTAATTGTGACCTTTTTTAAGGTATGTTGAAACTCCAAAGGAGCTCATTCTTCCAACTTGGTAATGAGTTTAATAAACAGAATGTTAAGCAATTAGATATCCTCAGTTTGAAAATGTTTCCCATAGTAAAATATTTATAAATTCTGAAATAGTACTTAAAAATGATCTTTAACTTGTGTATGTTTTCATTTTTGTGTAGTTAATATTTCATGCCCTTAGGTTATTTTCCCCCTCTAAGAAGTTTCCCCTTGTAAGAAGTTCTAAACCTCCAGTCCCTCGGAAAACTCCTTATCCAGGTTCAACTGTATATATATAATCAAATTTAGAAATAATAGTCATCCCAAAGAATACAAAAACAATGGTTATTATAGCAGGACAGAGGTATAGAAACCATGAAATATAAAATACCTTGCAACTAATTTAGAAATTAGTGTCTGCTGCTTTGCATGGGCTATTTCTTTATGGTTTCCCCGTTTGTTCATACAGTATCTTTTTTTTTTTTTTTTTTTTCTCTCATTCTATCATACTTATATATAATTAATATTATATATGTATATTATAACCCAATATACTAGGTGCTACCCAAATGTTCCCAAAATTTGAATGTTGCACTGGAACTACGTCTAGTATGGAATTGTAGCGCTAGGTAACACTGCATGCATCCTTTGTGGATCAGTGTGCCACGTGGTGGCGGGCTGGATAGAATCATTGAATATTTATGCACAGTTCTTTGACGATGTGTTTCGTGTAGTTTGCGATGGCTGATGTGAGGGAGCAACATGCTTGCACCAAGTTTTGTTTCCTTCTTAATGATACAGCAGCAGAAACCCATAAGAAGTTGAAACAAGCTTTTGGCGACAATGCTTTAGGCCAGATTTAGACCTACTACTGGTATAACCGCTTTAGAAATGGTTGAATATCAGTTGATGATGACAGTCGCTCTGAGCATTCATCATCAAGCACCACCCCAGAAAATGTCGCAAAAGTTTGGGCGGCGATCCGTGAAGACTGCAAGCGGACCATCCACAACATTTGTGCCATTGTAGGACTATCGTACGGCACATGTCAGTGGATTTTATCAGACGAGTTGAACATGAGAAGGATTGCGAGCAGCTTTGTGCCATGGTTACTGAGTGAAGACCAAAAGCAGCATCACATGTAAGTTAGCAAAGATCTTCAAGAACTGGCCAGGAGTGATCAAAACTTACTTTCTACAGCTGTCACTAGTAATGAGAGTTGGGTATATGGATATAACCCAGAAACCAAGCAACAATCATCCCAGTGAAAGAGCCCATCTTCGCCCCAACCGAAGAAAGCTCGACAAGTGAGGAGCAATGTGAAGTCCATGCTGATCTGTTTTTTGGATATTGACGGGATTATCCGTAAGGAATTCATCCCTCCTGTCCAGACCTTCAACGTAAAGTTCTGCTGCAACATCCTGAGGCAGTTGAGGGAAGCCATCAGGAGGAAATGTCCAGAGAAGTGGTGCACAAAGAACTGGGTCCTTCATCATGACAACATGCTGGCCCACATATCTTTTGCTGTGGTGCAGTTTTTGGCATCCAACAACATGGCAATTGTTCCCCCCCCCCCTTATTTGCCAGACAGCTCCCTGCAACTTTTTTCTCTTCCCAAGAATGAAAATCAAGCTGAAGGGTTGAAGATTTGACAGCATAGAGGATATCCAAACCGAATTGCAGGCGGTGCTGAACACTATGACAAAAGAGGACTTTCAGGACTCATTCAAATCGTGGGAGAAGCACTAGAATCGGTGTTTATACTCTCAAGGAGACTATTTCAAAGTTGACGGTAGCAAATAAGACCCAGGGTGTCTAATTTATTTTATAAATACATTTCAGGAACTTTTAGGTACACCTCATATATCAGCCACCAGAGCTAAATACTATACATATGATAGAATATAAGTATATGCTATCATATGCTATGGTATTTGGCAGGTATATCTCAGGAGTTCCCACAAATCAACTAACAAATCCAGTAGAAAGCATGGGAATCCATAGAAGTGTTTGGTGTTTTCTCAGAAGGCAACACTCCATGCACCCTTACAAAGTTTCTATATGCAAAATTTCTTGTGACATCCAAGAACTGTGTGATACAGTTGAAGATTTCACGAACAGATTGGTGTTTATCGATCAAGCCACATTCCGTCTCACTGGTAAAATGAATTGACACAACATTCATATCTGGGGTAGTGAGAATCCACATGAAACTGTGGGACACGAACAGGATATTTCAAAAGTAAGCGTTTTCTGTCCATGAAAAAGGTTTATGGGCCCTTCTCCATAGGAAGGTGCAAAAGTTTCTGAATGATGATTATCCTCGTCACTGGATTGGCTGTGACCTTTACTTCAGTGGCTACTGAGATCACTGGACCTCATTCACATAGATTTTTATATATGGGATTTTGTGAAAGATTTGGTGTTTGTGGCCCCCTTACTTGTCACTTTGCAAGAGTTGTGAAGATGTATCATTGCAGCCAGTACTCAAATTGATAACAAAAATGCTGGAGAAAGTGTGGCATGAATTTGATTACCACACTGATGTGTGCAGGGTTACGTGTGGGGTCCATATTGTGAAGGACTGTAAGGTAACTAATAAAAACTTTGATAATTTTTTTAACAGAAAATTATGTAGTTACTTTCAGATAAGCTGTCAAAGTTGTTGGCAACATTTTGACTAATTAATTGATATATAAGAATTGTGGGGGGTAAAATACTTCAGAAGTAGTCAGTGAATTGTGCATTACACTTCATAATTTATCTAATTTGGCCATTTGCAGTGATAAAGGCTACTAGCTGATAACTCTCTGAGAATTTTAAATAAATAAATAATCCTCATTGCTGTTAAGTATGGTACAAGTACAGTGGATCCCCACTTTATGATTGGTTCACTGTACATTCAAATCACTTTACGATATACTCTCCATAATAAAATACCATTCGCTATACGATATGTGGTAAGCTCCAGTCATTGTAATCACATTTAAGAATTAAACTTCAATTCTATTAAATGGCAATTCTAATAAGCGAAAATAGGAAAAATCCTATTTAGAAAGGAAGAATTATCCACAAGCTATAAAGGTAAAGATCACAAATTTTCACTTTATTACATTACCAATTAACAAAATTAACCGATACATAAAAATCGAAAGAATATTTTCCACAGGTTATCAAAATAAAAATAAATTTATGCTTACATACATAGCTTAATTAAAACGGTAATATGTACATGCTAACTAATTAATATTTCTGTTCACTGTACTCTCCATAATAAAATACCATTTTTGGGGGGTGTTATAAAATTTAAAAAAAATAAAAAAGATAAGCAATCAATAACAAAGAACACAGCATGTACAAATTACAACTAATACGATACTCGCAAGTGAGATACGGAGTAACAATTTTACGAAGCTTAAAAAGTAGGAATGAAGAGAAGATTCTGAAAATTTCTGTTTTTTGATTGAAGAGGAAGGGGAAACACGTTTCATCATAATAACGTAAAAACCCACAAAATTCCAGCTATCAGTATTATCGCAAATGCAATAAGATACTTCCCGTTTATAATAGATTGCATTAACAGACAAGCACAATAAACCGGAAATGGCAAATTGTTTTTATTGTTTTATGGTTTTGACCTCCAGGCGTGCTTTAGAAAAATATCACAAAGGCATTCTAAATTGATTCTTATAACCGAACATATGATAATGATGAAATGTTAGTGCATATTAATTATTTGAATTGGTTTTTTGAAATTAAAGCGGCTGATTCTACTAACCAGTGATCATGTTAACTGGTGCCTACTTATTTCACTTTACGATAGGATGGACTTATGATTGTCTCCGACCAGACCATGTGGTCCTTCCTTTCAGCCAATAGCAGCATTTTTAAGTGTTGGCCGCTGTTTCATTTTTTGCATTCTGTAGTGGAAGTGATTTTTTGTGTTGTGCTTTAATCAGTATATTATTTATAATCAATATATACATTTTTCCATTATAAAAATCACCTTTTAGAGAGATAAATAGCTTAGTTATATTGCGAAAATTTCAACTTTGAGGTGTCCGAATGAATTGCCAAAAAACAATGTGTTACTGGGTTCACATTGCAAGATTTTCACGATGTGATGGTGTCTCTGGAATGGATTAATATCATAAAGCTGGGCACAATACTGAATAATGACAGTGAATAAGAACATTAACAATAATTAAGGCTGAGCTAGACAAACATTTGGAGTGACTGGATGGGTGAAATAGGAAAGTTTTTTTGGCTGATGCTCTATAAGCTTGCTTTCTTGCATAATATACCTCAACTAATGCTAATGCTCAACATGCCAGCATGGTAAAGAGTTTTCATTGAGATAGGAAATGATAAAATTGATTAAGAAATTGGGAAAAGGAAAAGTTACATAAATACATATTAGTGTATACGCATTTTTGTGTAGAAATTATTATTCACAAAAATGAAAAGGCATATAAAAAATATGAAAATATAAAGAGATAAAAATAAGAACACTGTAGCACATAACAACTAAAAAACAATGGCAGGGAAGATAAATCAAACCATGGATTTTGATCAAACAAACAACATATGAAAAATAATTGTTGTTGCAACTCAAATTCAGCGTGTTTTTTGAATTGACGAGGTGAATTCCTTTAGTAAATCTGAAACACAGTTTAAACCACAAAGTTAGGAAGGAGTTATTCCAGTTGAATAGAAGTGATCCTCTCTAGGAGATTGTAAAAATATTTGTAATCAGTAGCCATTTTATGCAGGTTAATTCCAAGTTGCATAGTGCCTATATTTTAGGAAGTGCCTGTGCAGGTAGGAAACGATCACAAATTTTCAGATGAATGTATTTCAGGATTAGTGTGGGGTTAGACCTCAAGAATGGTGGAGGGTTCTGCCACTGACAGAAATTCCAGATGTTCTGGTCATTATCACTCCTATGAACATTTCTACCATAGTCATTAAATGTCCGATTCAATTAACTTTGGGAGCCTGGGTACATTTAGCTGTTCAGCCATGTCAGTGTTCTTAATTGGGGTGTCAGTGATGTGGGTCCAGGTTTTAATGAGTAGTGTCATTAGATGTGTGATGCAGTTTCAGATATGGTTGTCTAAATCTGAAGAGCAGTAAAGTATATATTCTGTTTTTGAATCTGAGTAAGATGACTCGTATTTCTGAGTATGCAGTTTCTTAAATCTTCTATTTTGTTGTCTTTGAGATTATTAATAAATTTGATTTATATAGGTTATTTACATCACCGAAACAAACTTCTTCAGAAGATAGCATTAGCATTAGCATTAGTAGAGGCATACGATGCAAGAAAGCAAGCTTATTCAGCATCAGCCAAAAAAAAAAAAAAAAAACCCACTCCCATTTCACCCCTCCGTTCGTTCGAAATACCTGTCCAGTTGAGCTTTAAATTTGTTTAGGCTATCAACTTCAACAACAAGTGATGGAAGTCGGTTCCACCAACCAACCACCCGCTGGCCAAAGGCAAATTTCCGCACATCTATCCGACATCCGTCCTTCCTCAATTTGAATTTATGCCCTCTGAGGTGATTATTCTGAGAAAGATGAAGAATCCCATTGGCATTGAGCATGCTCAAACCATTCAAGGCCTTATACACCTCTATCAGATCACCTCGCCGGTGCCTAGTCTCCAGACTCTGTAATTTGCAAAACTTAAGCCTTTCTTCGTAAGAGCAACCCTTTGTTCCATTTACTAATCTTGTTGCCCTTCTCTGTACCCGTTCCAGCAGCTCTACATCCTTCTTGAAATGAGGCCTCCAGACCTGTATACAGTACTCAAGATGTGGCCTAACCATTGCCTTATACAAGGGAATAATCACCTCCTTATCCCTGCTAGAAAAATTCCTGTATATCATTGACAAGACACCATGAGCTACTCTTGCAGCTCGTCTGCACTGCTCAGAGAACTTCATATCTCCCTGCACAATTACCCCCAGGTCCTTTTCATTCTCCACCACTGTCAGTGCAGTACCGCAGAGTTGATACGTTGCTCTGGGGTTACTGTTTCCCATATGTAGTACTTTACATTTGTCAATGTTAAACTTCATTTGCCACCTCTCAGCCCATCTGTTCAACCTTTCCAGATCCTGTTGCAGCAGCATAGCGTCAGTAGTGTCCTTAACGACCCTGCCAACCTTTGTATCATCTGCAAACTTGGACATTAAACTTGATATCCCATCATCAATATCATTCATAAACACCGAAAACAACAACGGACCCAACACGGAACCTTGAGGAACTCCACTAATAACATTAGTCCACGTTGAGCAGTGTCCATTGATTACCACTCTCTGTCTTCTGCCACTCAACCATCCCCTTATCCATAGTAGCAATTTGCCTCCAATGCCACACTGCTCCAATTTGTGCAGCAGTCTTCCATGTGCAACAGTATCAAAAGCCTTTCTAAGATCCAAATATATAATATCAAAGTTATTCCCTGCATCCAGTTCTTTTGTGACTACATCATAGTATCCAATCAAATTGGTCAGGCAAGACCTGCCCTTAACAAAACCATGCTGCGTCTGAGCTATAACTGAATTCTTGTCTAGATGATCCTGCAGTGCTTCTTTAACCAGTGCCTCCATTAATTTACCTGGAACAGAAGTTAAACTAACAGGTCTATAATTACTTGTGTCAGCCTTTGATCCATCTTTGTGAATTGGGGTTACATTTGCACATCTCCAGTCTATGGGTACCTCCCCTGAGTCCAAAGAAGCTCTCATAATTATGGCTAGGGGTTTGCATACTTCCTTTGCTGCCTCCTTTAATATAACTGGATAGATCCCATCCACCCCAGGTGCCTTTTTTATGTTTATCCTCAACAATCTCTCCTCCACTTTCCTCTCAGTTATTACAAAATCATCCAGCTCACTGCCAATGTTTACTTTACCTACATCATTCTCCTTCCTGAATAACTCCTCATGCGTGAATGTAGATGCAAAATACTCGTTTAGATTGTTAGCCACCTGAGCAGGATCCTCAACTGTTGAACCATCAATATCCAGTGGACCAATCTGATTCATCCCTTTCCTTCTCGAGTTCAAGTATGTAAAGAACTCTTTTCTGTTTTTCTTTGCATCCTTTGCCAAGGATTTTTCGTAGTCTGCCTTTGCCTGCCTAATCTCCTTTGTGACTTGGTTACAGACCAACTTATATCTATCATAGGCTTCCATGTCACCCATTAATTTATATGTATCCCATGCATTTTTCTTCTCTGCCACATGTCTCATTAGTTCATCTGACAACCATTTAGGCCTAAACCTTGAACAATATTTCTTAGTTGGTATGTAAAGCCTGGTAGCCTCCAAGATTAGTTCCTTGAATGCTTCCCATTTTGAGTTTGCTGTTGGTAACATCATCAGTTGGTCCCACTGTACAGAATTTAAATACTGTCTCAGACCATCATAGTCGCCTTTACGAAAACAAAAACCCTTCCCTTTACCTCTGATGGTAGTTACCTCCTTGAGTAAATCCCACTTCATTTTGATGAATTGACGAGGTAAATTATTTCAGATAAGCTGTCAAAGTTGTTGGCAACATTTTGACTAATTAATTGATATATAAGAATTGTGGGGGGTAAAATACTTCAGAAGTAGTCAGTGAATTGTGCATTACACTTCATAATTTATCTAATTTGGCCATTTGCAGTGATAAAGGCTACTAGCTGATAACTCTCTGAGAATTTTAAATAAATAAATAATCCTCATTGCTGTTAAGTATGGTACAAGTACAGTGGATCCCCACTTTATGATTGGTTCACTGTACATTCAAATCACTTTACGATATACTCTCCATAATAAAATACCATTCGCTATACGATATGTGGTAAGCTCCAGTCATTGTAATCACATTTAAGAATTAAACTTCAATTCTATTAAATGGCAATTCTAATAAGCGAAAATAGGAAAAATCCTATTTAGAAAGGAAGAATTATCCACAAGCTATAAAGGTAAAGATCACAAATTTTCACTTTATTACATTACCAATTAACAAAATTAACCGATACATAAAAATCGAAAGAATATTTTCCACAGGTTATCAAAATAAAAATAAATTTATGCTTACATACATAGCTTAATTAAAACGGTAATATGTACATGCTAACTAATTAATATTTCTGTTCACTGTACTCTCCATAATAAAATACCATTTTTGGGGGGTGTTATAAAATTTAAAAAAAATAAAAAAGATAAGCAATCAATAACAAAGAACACAGCATGTACAAATTACAACTAATACGATACTCGCAAGTGAGATACGGAGTAACAATTTTACGAAGCTTAAAAAGTAGGAATGAAGAGAAGATTCTGAAAATTTCTGTTTTTTGATTGAAGAGGAAGGGGAAACACGTTTCATCATAATAACGTAAAAACCCACAAAATTCCAGCTATCAGTATTATCGCAAATGCAATAAGATACTTCCCGTTTATAATAGATTGCATTAACAGACAAGCACAATAAACCGGAAATGGCAAATTGTTTTTATTGTTTTATGGTTTTGACCTCCAGGCGTGCTTTAGAAAAATATCACAAAGGCATTCTAAATTGATTCTTATAACCGAACATATGATAATGATGAAATGTTAGTGCATATTAATTATTTGAATTGGTTTTTTGAAATTAAAGCGGCTGATTCTACTAACCAGTGATCATGTTAACTGGTGCCTACTTATTTCACTTTACGATAGGATGGACTTATGATTGTCTCCGACCAGACCATGTGGTCCTTCCTTTCAGCCAATAGCAGCATTTTTAAGTGTTGGCCGCTGTTTCATTTTTTGCATTCTGTAGTGGAAGTGATTTTTTGTGTTGTGCTTTAATCAGTATATTATTTATAATCAATATATACATTTTTCCATTATAAAAATCACCTTTTAGAGAGATAAATAGCTTAGTTATATTGCGAAAATTTCAACTTTGAGGTGTCCGAATGAATTGCCAAAAAACAATGTGTTACTGGGTTCACATTGCAAGATTTTCACGATGTGATGGTGTCTCTGGAATGGATTAATATCATAAAGCTGGGCACAATACTGAATAATGACAGTGAATAAGAACATTAACAATAATTAAGGCTGAGCTAGACAAACATTTGGAGTGACTGGATGGGTGAAATAGGAAAGTTTTTTTGGCTGATGCTCTATAAGCTTGCTTTCTTGCATAATATACCTCAACTAATGCTAATGCTCAACATGCCAGCATGGTAAAGAGTTTTCATTGAGATAGGAAATGATAAAATTGATTAAGAAATTGGGAAAAGGAAAAGTTACATAAATACATATTAGTGTATACGCATTTTTGTGTAGAAATTATTATTCACAAAAATGAAAAGGCATATAAAAAATATGAAAATATAAAGAGATAAAAATAAGAACACTGTAGCACATAACAACTAAAAAACAATGGCAGGGAAGATAAATCAAACCATGGATTTTGATCAAACAAACAACATATGAAAAATAATTGTTGTTGCAACTCAAATTCAGCGTGTTTTTTGAATTGACGAGGTGAATTCCTTTAGTAAATCTGAAACACAGTTTAAACCACAAAGTTAGGAAGGAGTTATTCCAGTTGAATAGAAGTGATCCTCTCTAGGAGATTGTAAAAATATTTGTAATCAGTAGCCATTTTATGCAGGTTAATTCCAAGTTGCATAGTGCCTATATTTTAGGAAGTGCCTGTGCAGGTAGGAAACGATCACAAATTTTCAGATGAATGTATTTCAGGATTAGTGTGGGGTTAGACCTCAAGAATGGTGGAGGGTTCTGCCACTGACAGAAATTCCAGATGTTCTGGTCATTATCACTCCTATGAACATTTCTACCATAGTCATTAAATGTCCGATTCAATTAACTTTGGGAGCCTGGGTACATTTAGCTGTTCAGCCATGTCAGTGTTCTTAATTGGGGTGTCAGTGATGTGGGTCCAGGTTTTAATGAGTAGTGTCATTAGATGTGTGATGCAGTTTCAGATATGGTTGTCTAAATCTGAAGAGCAGTAAAGTATATATTCTGTTTTTGAATCTGAGTAAGATGACTCGTATTTCTGAGTATGCAGTTTCTTAAATCTTCTATTTTGTTGTCTTTGAGATTATTAATAAATTTGATTTATATAGGTTATTTACATCACCGAAACAAACTTCTTCAGAAGATATATCTTTAAATTCTTACAAGTGGCTAAGGAAAGACATAGAAGATCCAGAAAATAAAGAGCTACAGTTAGCAAGAAAAGCTCTTGTAAATAAATTGGATGAACTAGAAATATGTAAGTTCATTACAGAAGTACTTGATTTAGAAATTATCATCATTATACTGAATCATTAAATAAAAATCAAAACTACTGCCTCGTAAGTTTTTCAGCATGATATTTATTTTTTTATATTAATTGCATTTTGTAGTTTTAGCCATTTAAGTCATTAACTATATTAACAAATCAATATTTGTAGAAGAATAAGAGAAATTTACCTCAATATGATACATAGAGCACTTCCGTATGATACTCTCCAGAAATTAAAACGAATAAAAGATTAATGCAAAATGATTACAGTAAAAAATCCTTAGGAAAGAAAGGAAAATCGTTTTTTAAATTTACGTTTAACTTTAATTGATTGTAATTGTTTTTTTGTTTTTTTTTGAATTTTAGTTAATTTTTGAATTGCGTTCAATTGATTTTTTACTGTAATCATTTTGCGTTAATCTTTTATTCATTTTAATTTCTGGAGAGTATCATACGGAAGTGCTCAATGTATCATATTGAGGTAAATTCCTCTTATTCTTCTACATATATTGATATCAACATAGAACGTATTGAGCACCATAGCTCTGTAGTATATACTATAAAATTAACAAATCAAACAAATTGTTATAAGTACTTTGGAAATATATAGAATAGAAGAAATGTTTCCCTTCTGGTTTTCTATTCTAGATTGTCAAGAAATCTTGGTAACATGATTTAGTTCATATTTGAAGCTAACTTCACCTTTTCAACTAGTGATGCATCACACTGCAAGTAATAAGTTGTCATGTGATGCTCCCCTTCTGAAATAAACATCACTGTCCTTTGTTGAAGCATGTAGGAACTCTCATTTATTTAAAAAGGCATCACTGCTCTGATAATTATTTGCTGACTGATAACTATGATGCTGCATTCTCATCAGATAGTTTAAATTGAGAACACAGTTAAAAAAATAGTACAGCTTTATGAGATAGCGTGTAATGTCCAAAATTTTTCATTGCAAAAATTAGTCAAATGAAATGTATGGAAATATGCAAAACAGAGAGAACATTTTTATCCTTGTTTTTTTTTTTTTTTTTTTTTTCTTCTGTTCTTAGTCTGTGAAAAAGGCAAGTCTTTTCAGCATGGTCGTAGGTACTGTCACTGGGAACTATCTGCCATTTCGATGACTTGACCTGTATATTTTGATGAGTTTCCAGGCTTAGAGTTTTTACTTAGTATGTTGTTTACCTGACTTCAATTTTTTCAGTGGCAAATCATAAGCACTGCATGGTTGTAAAGTAATGTCGTCTTACTCATTCTTGTAACTATTCACAGAACTGAAACTCACTGTTAATACACCTCCTTCAAATTCTGTTATTATATAATTTCTCTGTGAAAACTGCAAATTATATGCTTTTTATACTATAGTAACCCTACTGTTTGTATGTGAAGGTATTGCACCTACCAAAGCCTCTCAATGTAGTGGTGAATATGTTTCTGTAGTGTGAAGTGTTGAAATGTGTTGTGGTTGGCCTCTTAGCCCAGCAGATAGCAGAATTTAACCATCCACTCCTTTTTGTCATAAAGTGGACCAGACTGTACAAACATTCCAAATGTATCACATACTGATAAATCCCACTCTGTTATCTATGGATAATGCACGGGGGGGGGGGGGGGGAACACAGTCAGATCTAATATAGTCTATAGGAATGAAGCCAGTCAGGCAAAGTCCAAGATTGCACAATGGTTGTGACCTCCAGATGAGTCTCCCTCATCAGTCAGGCAAAGTCCAAGATTGCACAATGGTTGTGACCTCCAGATGAGTCTCCCACAGTCAGATCTAATATAGTCTATAGGAATGAAGCCCAACATGACCATACCAGGTGATTCATCCAAAAAAAAAGTCAGGCAAAGTCCAAGATTGCACAATGGTTGTGACCTCCAGATAAGTCTCCCACAGTCAGATCTAATATAGTCTATAGGAATGAAGCCCAACATGACCATACCAGGTGATTCATCCAAAAAAAAAGTCAGGCAAAGTCCAAGATTGCACAATGGTTGTGACCTCCAGATGAGTCTCCCTCATCATAAAAAGGAAGTAACTGTGTGTGTGTGTGTGTGTGTGTGTGTGTGTGTGTGTGTGTGTGTGTGTGTGTGTGTGTGTGTGTGTGTGTGTGTGTGTGTGTGTGTGTGTGTGTTAGGATGACACAAGGAGCCAGTTTACAGCAACAGGAAAACTGTATAGGATAGAATGAGAAACACCAATACTCAGTGACCATAAGATACCAACAGCACAGTACAACGAGCCACACCCATCATGAAAAGGAGGTAGCAGTTAATCAACTACTATATAATCTCACTATGCTACTCTGACAGATAGTGACTGGAAGGAATCCAAATAGTAGTACGTATGTGGTGGGGCGAGCATTGTTGAAGCCGCATTATGTCAAGGAGCTGAGTATATTCTTCTGTGTATACACCATATCAAAAAAATTTTCATCACTTCATACATCACTCCCATCTTTTCTTTACCAACATTGGATTTAGTAAAGTATTTTATCGAGACTACAGGATTTTGTTCTGTTAGTCAAACTAATAGAACAAACTTATATGCAAAAATATCTAAACCTCCCAAACTCTTCCTCATTCGTTTCACAAATATACATGGTCTCAATTTTAATCTCAGTTATGTTCATATCCACTTACAGCCAGCCAAGGATTCTTCTGCTCCTGTGTTTATCTTCGATGACACTGATTTCTATTATGGTTGGCGGATTATAGCCTAGGTTGCTGTTGCACCAGTAAACCAAATCAAATCAAATCTGATTTCTATGCAAGATCATATATCTCTATTGAGAATTACCCTGACTTCTAATAAGAGCATAAATACATTTACAAATATTGCTTCGTCTACATATAAAAAACTGGATTTTCTCTTTTGTTCTTTGTGTTTCTTTTCTTCCAAACAGCTGTTTACTCTGTAAAAATTGCAAATCCATTCTACCATGGATTATTATTATATTGGCTATATGGTGCAAGAAAGCCTGAGGCTTTTGCTGCACCAGCCAGAAAAAAAAAAAAAAAAAAAAAAAATTTCTGAGTTACTCAGAGAGAGAGAAATCACTAAGAAGGGAAGAATGATGATATCCAAGGTGTGCCAAGCCGATACTCCCAAGACGTGACCCACATCTGGGGTGGTGCCCCCAAAACCTCTCTCGGACTTCTATATTCTGTTCAAAAGAGGGCAGTTAGGTTAATTAATGGCTCATCTATAACAGTCTCTCCATTCTCTGTCTTATAGGCATTCTGTTTCTGCTGCATGTGTTTTCTATAGTTACTTCCATGGGCACTCACTGTTCTTCTGAATTGGCTTCTATAATTCCTGCTCTCTCTCTCTCTCTCTCTCTCTCTCTCTCTCTCTCTCTCTCTCTCTCTCTCTCTCTCTCTCAAAGCAGTCCAAACACGTGCCACAACCAACCAACATCCTTTACTGTCCAACTTCAAACTCACAGAACCAACTTTTCTTTTTCCTCATTTATTCATTCAACTTCCATTTTATGGAACAACCTTCAATATGTGTTTCCTCAAAATTACAATCTACAGAAATTCAAATCATGTCAAGTATCTTCTTTCATCTTCTCAACCTTCAGCCCATGCACATTACTGAGTATTGTAAGTTCTTACACGTCTCATATTTAGGGTTTTCATAAATATAAAAAAGCCCCCCATTACTTTTTCTGATAGAATCCAAATTATTGGTTGATTCCACCACTGCTCATACCATTTGTCTTAATTATTCGATGAGCGATTCCTTTTGCTTCAAAGATGGTATTTGTCCATATGTCCACTCTGATATTACCTGTGAGAGAAGTAATAATTTGGAATCTCTTCTCTTCGATCATCTGAGTCTTAATCTTTCTACCCTATTCTTTCAAATTCTTCTATTGCATTAGCATTAGAAGGGGCATGTAATGCAAGAAAGCAAACTTATGCAGCATGAGCCAAAAAAAAAAAAAAAAAACTCCCATTTCACCCCTCCATTCGTTCCAAATGCCTGTCCAGCTCAGCCTTAAATTTATTTAGGCTATCAACTTCCACAACAAAAGATGTCTGTTCCACCAATCAACCACCGGCTGGCTAAATGCAAATTTCCACACATCTATTCTACACTTGTCCTTCCTCAATTTGAATCTATGCCCCCTCAGGTTCTTAATCTGAGCAAGAGGAAGAATCCCATCAGCATTCAGCTTGCTCAGCCCATTCAAGACCTTGTGCACCTCAATCAAATCACCTCTCAGGTGGTGCCCCCCCCATATCCAGGTGGGCAGGAGCATCAGTGCATAGCACACACTTCTTGATTAGACCGGAGTTCGAGCCTGTGACCACCAAATATGGAGGATGCAGAAAGGTCAGGGAATGACCGAAGCAAAAAAATAAAAAATAAATTTTTTATTTTTTTTTCTATTTATACTCTGGCACGACAACAAAGTCAGTAGTGTTTACAATAAATCGTCAATACAAATATTTATCGTATTTAGTAGTCACGGGCTTGGACCCCGGTCCACTTAAGGAATGCGTTCTATGCACTCTCGCTCCTGACCACTGGGCTACGTCAGGCCTAGTGCTCCTGAAAACCAAATAACAAACAAACCTCTCAGTTGCCTACTCTCCAGGCACTGCAATTTGCAGAACTTAAACCTTTCTTGGTAATAGCACCCCTTTGTTGCCCTCACAAATCTTGTTGCCCTTCTTTGTACTCGTTCTAGCAAATCTAGGTCCTTCCTAAAATAAGGCCTCCAGACCTGTAGTACTCTAGGTGTGACCTACCATTGCATTGTACAGTGGGATAATCGCCTCCCTGTCCCTGCTAGCAAAATTCCTATATATCATTGACAAGACTCCATGACCTGCCCTGACAGCCCGTCTGCACTGCTCCGCGAACTTCATATTTGACTGTACAATTACCCTCTGGTCTTTTTCATTTTCCACTTCCTTGAATGTACTACTACATAGGTGGTACGTTTCTCTTGGGTTATTGCTCAACATACTTCTCAGCTCATTTGCCCAACTTATCTAGATCCAGTTGGAGTAGCATACTGTCTTTACTGTTGTTAACAACCCTGCTAACCTTTGTATTATATGCAAACTTGGACATTAATCCTAACATACCTTCATCAATATCATTGATGAATACACAAAACAACAATGGGTCCAGCACCGAACCCTGCGGAACTCCACTGATAACGTTTGTCCACGAAGAGCAGTGTCCATTGATTACCACTCTCTGTCATCTCCCACAAAACCATCCCTTTATCCATTGTAGAAACTTACCCTTAATGCCATACCTCTCAAATTTGTATAGTAGTCTTCCATGTGCAACAGTGTCAAAAGCTTTCCTGATATCCAAGTATATGATATTAGCATTAGTAGAGGCATATGATGCAAGAAAGCAAGCTTATGCAGCATCAGCAAAAAAAAAAAAAAAAAGCCACTCCCATTTCACCCCTGCGTTCGTTCCAAATACCTGTCCAGCTCAGCCTTAAATTTATTTAGGCTATCAACTTCCACAACAAAAGATGGAAGTCTGTTCCACCAATCAACTACCTGCTGGCTAAAGGCAAACTTCTGCACATCTATCCTACAACTGTCTTTCCTCAATTGGAATTTATGCCCTCTCAGGTGATTAATCTGAACAAGAGGAAGAATTCCATCAGCATTGAGCAGGCTCAAACCATTCAAGGCTTTATACACCTCAGTCAGATCACCTCGCAGGTGCCTAGTCTCCAGACACTGTAATCTGCAAAACTTAATCCTTCCTTCGTTCCATTCACTAATCTTGTTGCCCTTCTCTGTACTTGTTCTGTTCCAACAGCTCTACATCCTTCTTAAAATGAGGCCTCCAGACATGTATACAGTACTCAAGGTGCAGCCTGACCATTGCATTATACAAGGGGATAATCACCTCCTTATCCCTGCTAGAAAAATCTTGTATATCATTAACAAGAGACCATGAGTCTTGTTAATGATATACCATTATTCTTGCAGACCATCTGCACTGCTCAAGAAACTTCATTTTTTTTTTTTTTTTTTTTTTTTATGAAAACACGAAAGGTATCAAAACCTATAGTACTTAGTACCGTGCATGGGTTGAAGGAGAAGTATGGGGGGGGGGATGCCGGAAACTTTGCTCTAGAGACTAAACATGGGTTTCACCACTTCAAGCCTCCAATAAGCAAAGTGGTGGTATTTCACCGGTTGATGGAAGTCATCTACCACCCCCAGGTCCTTTTCATTCTCTACCACTGTCAGTGTAGTATTTTTTTTTTTTTTTTTTTTTCAGGTCCTAGCCACTGAAATCCCAGAAAACTAGGTGCAGAACCTGCCAGAGTAACTTGTTGTGATACTGGACACACCCGGCTCCACGTGGCAAGGTGTGGGCAATGTCAGGCCCCACTAGGGGCCTGGCAGCCAATAAGCCGGACAAACAATGGGCACAACACATCACACTGCACAGACATGGCCCACACACTTTCAAGTCTCTGGCTTGACAGTGTACTGTTCTCGATACAGCGAACACACGCGGAAATGGGAGAAATCCCAGGTGCCGTCTGACACGAACATACCTTATACCTTGTTGGTGTAGTACCACAGAGTTGATACGTTACTCTGGTGTTACTGCTTCCCATATGGAGTACTTTACATTTGTCAATGTTAAACTTCATTTTCCACCTCTCAGCCCATCTGCTTAACTTTTCTAGATCCTGTTGCAGCAGATTATTGTCATTAGTGTCCTTTACAACCTTGCCAACCTTTGTATCATCTGCAAACTTGGACATTAAGCCTGATATACCATTATCAGTATCATTTATAAATACAGAAAACAACAATGGACCCAACACTGAACCCTGAGGGACTCCACTAATAACATTAGTCCACGAACAGCTCTGTCCATTGATTACCACTCTCTGTCTTCTCCCACTCAACCATCCCTTTATCCATAGCAGCAATTTGCTTCCAATGCCACACTGCTCCAATTTGTGCAGCAGTCTTCCAGGTGCAACAGTATCAAAAGTCTTTCTTTGATACCAAATATTTGATATCAAAGTTATTCCCTGCATCCAGTTCCTTTGTGACCACCTCATAGTATCCAATCAAATTGGTCACACAAGACTTGTCCTTAACAAAACCATGCTGTGTCCAAGCTATAACTGAAGTCTTGTCTAGATGATCCTGCAGTGCTTCTTTAACCAGTGCCTCCATTAATTTCCCTGGAACAGAAGTTAAACTAACAGGTCTATAATTACTTGTCTCTCTTTGATCCTCCTTTGTGGATTGAGGTCACATTTGCATCATCAACAGTTGAACCATCAATATCCAGTGGACCAATCTGATTCATAACTTTCCTTCTAGAGTTTACATAGCTAAAGAACTCTTTGCATCCTTTGCCAAAGATTTCTCATCTGCCTTTGCCTGCCTAATCTTCTTTGTGACTTGGTTGCAGACCAGCTTATATCCATCATAGGCTTCCATGTCACCCATTAATTTATTTGTATCCCATGCATTTTTCTTCTCTGCAGCATGTCTCATTAGTTCATCTGACATCCATTTAGGTTTAACCTTGAACAATATTTCTTTGTTGGTATGTAAAGCCTAGTAGCTTCCAATATAAATTCTTTGAATGCTTTCCATTTTGAATTTGCTGTTGGTAACATCATCAGTTGGTCCCACCGTATAGAATTTAAATACTGTCTCAGACCACCGTAGTCGCCTTTACGAAAACAAAATAAAAATTACGAATATCAAAATTATTTTGACATTCAGTTCCTTTGTGAACATCTCCTAACCATTATTTAACTATTAACTATTGTCCTAACTATTATTGCCTCTGTCATTCCTCCAACTTCACTAATTACTTGGAACTCTTTGACTTTCTTTCTTTGAAACTCTTTCTCCAGGCCAACTTTCCTAACATGGTAATTTTCCATGATCATAAATCCAGCTGGCTTCAATTTTCTACTTGCACGGACCCAGTTAGTTGAGATGCTGAGGCTTTTGCAATTACTAATGACCTTGCACAGATATCGTTCATTTACCTACCAGAATACCAGCACTCTTGCTTTTTTTCCTTTCAAAATATGCAGTCCTATAAGCACCTCATATCTCAACTTGGAGATAGTCTCTTCTCCAACAGAGCCTTTCTCTCATGGCCATTCTAATCCTCATGTTGTTTGGCAAGGATGCAAAATGAGATAATCTGTGAGATTTTTATTCTTCTTTTCTTTGGTGGAATTTCTTATTGAAATCTTCTCATATCAGTGTTTTCTCAGATCAAGTCAGTCAAATTATTCTTGTATGAATGAGATCTTTTATTCTACACTCCTTAAAATCTCAACCTTTATCTAAACCTTTGCATTTCCAATAAATGCACTAAGATTGTTCAAGATAAGAACATTTCATAATGTAATTGGCTTGCATCCAATTTTCCAGGTTCATTTTCTGCCTTCACCAAAGTTTGAAACAATTAAAGCAGTTATTAATCAGTCCTAGTTAGATTTTGAACAGACTAAGAGGAGATAACTTGCTTCTTGTCTAAACAGTAGTCATGCATGCTGGTTTCTTGCCAGAGCTTTGCCGATCTCTGCTCTCACCTTTGTTAAAACCAGATGGTTTTAACAGAGGTGGGAGTAAATATGCTGGCACGAGCACATTACTTTTCTTTGTATCAGAGATTTCTTGTTATTTGCCTTCTCCTGCTTAACCTCCTTTGTGACTTGATTACCAGCCAGCTTATATCTACCCTATGCTCCTGTGTCACCTGATACGGTTGAACTTCGTTATAACGAGCATGGAAATAACGAGATCACGGCTGTAACAAGCAAAAAGCCGTAATGATTTAATTTACACATATTCCCATACAATCACTCACTGTTATAACGAGCGTACTACACGGATATACTGTACAAATTTTAGTAACTATGCAAACATTTATAATTGCTCGGGTAGTCGAAATAACCCAATTCTTGGAATAGACAAAAATGAAAGGGGCAACTTAGCTTTTATGACTACCCGCATTGAATTACGGGCTTGTTTATGACCTAACCTTGTCCTTTCGTGAACAGGGACTTTACAATAGTGCATTGGCATTCCGCTTGTAATTTCTATGGTTGTATTACCCTATTTACAGATTGTCTTGTATTCACTGAACCGTAAATTTATTTCAAGACATCAAAGAATTTTGGAAATGATAATTGATTGTATGTAGATCACTTTACTATCATTTTAAAGTAAAATCAGTTAGTAGTAATGGCATGTGATGCAAGAAAGCATTGTGTATGAGCTTATACAGCATCAGCCGGAAAAAAAAAAAAATTACTAAACAATCCCCTGTAAATGTTTGTCCAGTTCCTCCTTAAATTTAATTAACCTATCAACTTCCACAACGACAGATGGAAGTTTGTTCCAGCAATTAACCACCTGCTGGCTAAAGGCAAATTTCCACACATCTATTCTACCTTTGTCCTTTTTCAATTTATGCCCCCTTAGGTTCGTAATCTGAACAAGTAGAAGAATCCCATCAGAATTCTGCATGATCAACCCATTCAAGGCCTTATACACCTCAAACAGATCACCTTTCAGGTGGTGGCGCCTCCGTAGCCAGGTGGGAAGGAGCAGCAGTGCATAGCACACGCTTCTTGATTAGACCGGGGTTCGAGCCCGTCACCACCAAATACGGAGGATGCAGAAAGGTCAGGGAATGACCACCGCATATCCCTGGAGCAATATGGCCTTAGTTGCTAATGCTCCTAAAAACCAAATAACAAACAAACAAACAATAACAAACCTTGCAGGTGTCTGGTCTCCAGCTGCTGCAATTTGCAGAACTTAAGCCTCTCCTGGTAAGAAGGATCCCCTTCGTTCCCCTCACCAATCTTCTTGCCCTTCTCTGTACATGCTCAAGCAAATCCTACATCCTTCCTAAAATGACGCCTCCAGACCTGCACGCAGTACTCAAGACGTGGCCTGACCATTGCCTTATACAGAGGGACAATCACTTCTTTTCACTGCTAGCAAAATTCCTGTAATCATTGTCAACACCCCATGACCTTCCCTGGCAGCCTGTCTGCATTGCTCAGAAAACTTCATGGCTGAGTGCGTAATTACTCCCAGGTCTTTTTCGTTTTCTACCACCTTAAGTGTAGTTCCACACAGTTGGTACGTTTCTCTGGGGTTACTTTTACCCATATGCAGTACTTTGCATTTGTCAAGGTTAAACTTCAGTTGCCACTTCTTAGCCCATCTGCCCAAATTATCTAGATCCTGTTGCAGTAGCACACTGCCATTACTGTCATTAACAACCCTGCCAACCTTTGTATCATCTGCAAACTTCGACACTAAGCCTGATATACCTTCATCAATATAATTGATAAATATACAAAACAACACCGAACCCTGTGGGACTCCACTAATAACATTAGTCCAAGAAGAGCAGCACCCGTTGATTACCACCCTCTGTCTTCTCCCACTCAACCATCCTTTTATCCGTTGTAGCAACTTACCCTTAATACCATTCTGCTCCAATTTGTACGGTAGTCTTCCATGCGCAACAGTGTCAAAAGCTTTCCTGAAATCCAAATATATGATATCAAAATTATTTTTTGCATCCAGTTCCTTTGTAACCAGATCATAATATCTTATCAGATTTGTCAGACAAGACTTTCCCTTAACAAACCCATGCTGTGTCTGAATTATTGCTGCAGTCTTGTCTAGATGATCCTGCAATTCATCTTTAACCAGTAACTCCATTATTTTACCCGGAACAGAAGTTAAACTAACTGGTCCTCTTCAACAGTATCGACGTTGTAGAAGAATAAACGTATCTACATATTGGCACTGTAATTGAACATAACTGGGGGGAAAAAATTTTAGAAAGTGTGTGTGGTTACTGCATGTGTCGATGAAGCATTGCTTTAATGGTTCACTACGCAATGAAGTGCTGGGTTTTCAATAGATGGTCCAATCTTGAAGGATTAAGTGGAAAAATTTGTTAAAAAACTTGATGCGACGATTTTGTATGTAACAACAGTTGACTGGATCAATTTAAAAACAGACATAACATTGTTTATGCAGAAATTAGTAGAAAATCTCGATCTACAGATCCAGTAATGGCAAATGAATGGATTGACTGTGTTTGGGCAGAAATCAGGAACGATTTCAATGGCGATGACATCTACAATGCCAACAAAAAAAAAAAAAAAAAAAAAATCATGATTATTATTAATTAGTTGCTTTTAATTACGGAGAAATAAACTGTGTTTAGTATTAAAGATATGGTTTCAAAATTACAGACAAATAAATTGTGTTTAATATTAAGTGCATTGTAGTTTATACAAGCATTATTAATACAAATACAGGAACTCCCCGACTTGCGTAATAATCAACTTACGGAATGTCGACTTTACGTAACTTTTTGCTGGCTGGTGCAAGTGCGTAGCACACGCTTCTTGATTGGACCGGGGTTCAAGCCCGTGACTACCAAATACGGAGGATGCGGAAAGGTCAGGGAATGACTACTGCATATCCCCAGAGCAATATGGCTTTAGTTGCTAATGTTCCTAAAAAACAGCAGCCGGCCGGTGCAAACTTTTAAAAAAAAATTGGGAAACTTATTTTGCATCCCGTTGAAATAAATATCGTAATGTGAACCCAATAACACAGTTGTGTTGTTGTGTTTTTTTTTTTTTTTTTTGTAATTCGTTCCAAGTCCTTGGAAGTTGGATATTTTGCTGTTATTACTAAACTATTTATCTCTCTAAAAGGTCATATTTATAATGGAAATTGCACCACCCTTTCATCGTTATCATATGTTTCCATTATAAGGATCAATTTTGAATGCCTTTGTGATATTTTTCCAAAGCACGTTTCTGGAGGTCATGACCAAAAAAACAATAAAAACAATTTGCACTTTCCAGTTTATTGGGCTTTTCTGTTAGTGCATCTAATTATAAATGTGTAGTAAACTCGATCTTAGTGCATTTGCAATAATATTGATAACTGCAAATGTGTAGACTTTTACGCTATTATGGTGAAATGTGTTTCCCTTCACTGAAATCTTCAATCATATAAAAAACAAATTTTCAGAACCTTCTCTTCGTTCCTATTTATGTATTACAATTATGAAGGGAAAGTGAGCAACAAAAAATTGCAAGTGGTGGTAGTGCCAGGAAATGAAACAAAACTGATTTAGAAATTGAGAGGAAAATGATTAAGTACAAATCAGGACAAAGTTTGTCATCTATTGCACGGGAATTAGATCTCACTGCTTCAACAGTGAATACTATTTTAAAGGACAGTGCGTGTATAAAAGAACATGTCAAAGGATCAATGCACTTAAGATCAACAGTGATCACAAAACTGCTATATTGAAGATGGAACAGCTGTTAATAATATAGATGGAAAATCAGATTCAGAAGCGAGTGCCCCTGAGTCTAATGGCCATTCAAGCAAAAGCAAGAAGTATTTATAAAGATATTAAGGATAAGTATGGCAAACCTCAAGCCAAGTTCGTGGCAAGCAGGGGTGGCTTAATAGATTTAAGCATCACACTGGTTTCCAAAACATTAAAGTAAACATTAAAAAATTAAAGTTGAACATTAAAGTTTCAACACATTAAATTAATGTGTTGGAAAAAATTATTGATGAAGGCGGCTATTCAATGCAGCAATTTTTTAACTTTGACGAGTCTGCTTTGTATTGGAAAAAAATGCCGGATCAAACATACAGTGCCAAAGAGAAACATACAATGCCAGGTTTCAAGGTGTTAAAAGATAGGACCACAGGGCCACACTCTTGCTTGGGGCTAATTCAGCGGGAGATTACAGATTAAAACCACTGCTTGTGTACCATTCTGGAAATCCTTGTGCATTTAAGGGCATCAATAAAGCCACCCTACCCGTGCATTTCCGATAAAAACAGAGAGCATGGATAACCATATCTCTCTTTGAGAGTTAAATGCTGCTTCATTCCTGAGGTTGAAAAATATTGTAAAGACAACAACGTTCCTTTCAAAATTTTGCTTCTATTAGATAATGCTCCTGGACATTCTACGCATGTAGATGATTTCAATTCGAACGTGAGAATCATATTATTACCACCAAACATGACTTCACTCATCCAACCTGTGGATCAGGGTGTTATTTCAAATTTTAAAGCATGCTATTTACACAACATTTGCTCAGGCATTGTCTACAGTAGACAAAAAGAAAAATTTTATGTTAAGAGACTTGGAAATTTTACAATATTTACCACGCCATCTTAAACATTAATAAGGCCTGGGCAGAAATTACAAAAAGTTGTTTAAATGGAGCATGGAAGAAAATATGCCCACGGCACGTAAAAGGCTTAGGAGAGTTTGAAAAAGACAAATCATATGAAGAGGTTATAGATAAGATTGTGAAGGTTGCAGAGCTACTTCAGTTGGAGGTTGATGCAAAGACTTGGAGGAGTTAGAGGAAGAAGAGAAGGAATTATCTAACGAAGAACTTGACTTGCCGGCAGCAATAGTGAAGAGTCGAGATGCTTTATCACCAGAGAGATGGCACTGGCATTTCGTAAAATTGCATCGGCAATGGCGAGGTTTGAGAAGATGGATCCCAACAGCGAACGATTCTTAAAAGTTAACAGAGGGATGAATGATATGCTTGCTTGCTAGAAAGAAATCTACAATGGAAAGAAAAAAGCCACCATCCAGGATTCCATTAATATGTTCTTTCGTATGGTTGAACGGCCGACCCCTTCTGAATCTCCACAGCCCTCAACCTCTGCAGCGGCATACTTATCAGCTGAAGACGTAAATTCTGGCAACAACGATGCTCGAGAGGTAAAACTTACTGGCGTTATGCCTGTCTTCTCTCTTTTTTTGTAATTTTATAATTTTGAAATTTTTTTTAAATTGCACGCTTTTTTTCCCTACACATGAGATAAAAAAAATTGAATATAAATACAATGAATAATTTTATTTACATGTTCATCGAACATTTATTTTTTGATTCAATCAATTCAGCAACACAGTTGCGAGTGTTGCATAGCATTCCATGGAACGCAACCCTTATGTAAGTCAGGGAGTTCCTGTAATATGTAGGTATATACTAGTGTTATTTTTTTAGATTCAAGTTATTGAATCTTTTTATAAAGTTATTGAGAATTGTAAAAAATAGGAGGAGGTAGATTTAACTTATCACTGATATAGTGAGTAATAGTTATAACGAGGAAATTTTGTTGGTGCCTTAATGCTCGTTATAACTAAGTTCGACTGTAATTTATATGGATCCCATGCATTTTTCTTCCCCACCACAAGTCCCATTAATTCATCTTGACATCCATTTAGGCCTAAACCTTGAACAATATTTCTTAGTTGGTATGAAAACTTTCAAAATTAATTCTTTGAATGCTGTTGGTAACATCATTCAAATTCTAAGAATTAATTCTTAGAATTTGCTGTTGGTAACATCATCAGTTGGTCCCACTGTATACAATTTAAATACTGTCTCAAACCACTGTAATCACCTTTACGAACGCAAAAACCCTTCCCTTTACTCCTGATAGTAGTTACATATTTGAGTAAATTGCATATCAGCACACTGATCACTGCCACCTAGTGGTTTCTTTATCTTCAGATTCTTAATGCATGAAGAATTGCTACTGATGATCATATCAAGAGTATTACTCCCTTCGAAGATTCTGCTGTAGAAAACAATCAACCAAATAAATCCACAAAAGCCTTACTAGTGTGCAAGTGACCACCTACAAGTTCCAGTCAATATGTGCGAAGTTAAAATCTCCCATTATAAAGACAATGTTTTATTTTCTTAACAGTTTAATATTTGAATGTTTTATGTAAGCTTTGAGAATTGTAAATAAAATAGGGCTTGAAGTTAATTTTTAGTTGGATATTTTTCAGTACTTTGTCATGTTCCTGACCAAAACATTTGATAACTAATAAGACTATATTAATTATAAAATTTTCCAGTAAAACTATTTTGTTTTATAAATAATTTTTGTAATTCTGTGTGTATTAAATATTTCATTTCCTGTTAAAATTACAGTGTCTCCTACAAAACCAGACTTGCATCTCATAGCAAGATTACAAAGGCCTCAGCAGGTGAAACCTTCAGGTAAACACTATCCTTGTAGTCACAAATATTTTTATACCAGTAGAATTAAAAACAAATAAAATAATTGCAGAAAGGAAAAATGGTACCTAGTGGTCTTTTTTTTTTTTTTTTAAATTTTATTATCTAAAACATTTTCTCCTTTATGGGATTTTTTCTGCCCTGTGACTTTTACTGGTACCAAGTACATGTGGCGGTTGATTGTGTTGAGTTACTATTATTGTTATTACTGTTGGTTGAGCAACTCTTACTAACCTACAGTTGTTCAGAATTGCAGCTTTCTGGAGTTCCATGTAAGTGGTTTTTGGGAGACCTATTGCTGCTAGCTTCTTATGGAAGCTCTTTGATACCATGCCAGTGGTTGACACGGTGACCAGGATGTTCATTACTTGTTCTCTATGCCACATATCTCTGACTTCCTGCCTTAGGTCTGTGGACCTCCTGATCTTTTCTTTATAGGTTTTCTAGAGGTCGCTGGTGTTGGGCTGCACTGTGTCAATCAGGTAGGTAGCTCTTTCCTTCTTGTTGATGAGGGTTATGCCTGGTCTGTTGTGCTGGATCGTCTTGTCCATTATTATGGTACAGTCTCAGTTTAGTTTGATTATGGGTCTCTAGTACAGCCTGGGGTTCATACTTGTAATATGGTACGCTTTCTTTGATCAATGGGTATTTCCTAGCTAGCTTCTGATTTATTATCTTAGTCACCTGTTCTTGTCTGTGAGTATACTCTGTCTCCGTTTGATCACTCTGCATCTCTCAGTGATGTGCTAGATTGTTTCTGGAACCAAAGATGACTTTGTCAACATATGTCATCTATCACTTCGAGGTCCTTGCAGTGTGTTTTCTGTAGTTTCTTGTGTTGATTACTTTTTATGCAATCCATGAGTCAAGCATGAATCCTTCAGTCTCGGGGAAGAGCTTTCCATCCGTGAACAGAGTATTGGAAGCCAACTTATATATGTATTCTTGATGGAGGTTATTGTAGTGTCTGCCATGGAATGCCTTCTTCACTCATCTTTCTTTGTTTCTTCTATCTGTGACTTGGGTATCCTTGTTATGGTTAAGTGTTGTGTGCCATTTGTCTACCTTTCTTATGGCTTGGTAGATTGGTGCTGTGTTTTCCTGGAAGTAATCCTGCAGATTCTTAATCACCGCCTTTTTTTGTTCAATGAGGTCAGTCAGTCCCCTCCATTCACCTTTCTGGGCTATGATCAGTCTCTCAATGGCCCACTTCGGGTGGTGTTGGCAGCTCTTCATCACCATCATCATTATCCTGGTGATATGGTGGTCCAATCTATGATCCCAAAGGAGTATGTTAGTACTTGGACTGTGTAATTTTTTTATGGCTGTGACCATGTTTCCTCCATTCAGCTTTGAATTTAGCAGACTTCTCAGTTTCTGATGGTATTTCTCAGTCAGGCAGGCCTTGAAGGCCCACATTATCCCCAAGATATGTGTAGGTCTCAACCTCTGTCATGGCTTCAGTTTTTGCTTGAGGGTGTCAAGGTATTCTTCGATTCTCTGATTATAGGCCTTCACTGGTGTTCAGCTGATAATTTCTTCCAACTGGATGTCCTTGATTGAATCCATGAGTCTTGCATTTGTCTGGGCCAAATTACATCCTGATGTCAGTACTGAACTCTATGGTGATTCAGAGTAGCTGTTGGAGTTTATTCTCGGTTGTGGCATAGAGTTTGAAGCATCCATTTACATCAGGTCAGAGAAGGTGTACAGGTTCTTCCTCTCTTCTTTTAGGGTATAACTCTCCTTGCTATTATTGAGCATGGTAGACAGTGGGTTGAGTGCTAGACAGAACCATAGTGAGCTCAGGACCTCTCTCTCTCTCTCTCTCTCTCTCTCTGCATAATTCCTCTTCTGATTGGGATTGGTCTGGTAGTGGTGTTCTTGACCCCGACGGTAGTCCTCTATTTCACCATGCTTCCTTCTAGGAATTGTCAGTGTTGGATCGCCGTTTTAGATCTTCAATGTCTCTATCAGCCAGCTATGGGGCATGGAGTCAATCTTTGTGGTAGTTGTAGGCGGTGTACAGGTTGTGGTGCTTCTTGTTAGCTTGCTTGATAACTGCAACATCAGTGGTCATTTGCTCCTTACATTCTTTGCTCATTTGCTTACATCCCTTCTGCTGCTTGGCCATGATGTTCTGGCTCTCCAATGGTCTGATATCATCTTAGTTATGCAGCTGGTCTGGATCTTGTACATTGTTGGGAGACAGGTGATTGATCTGTACTTCACTGGGTTTGTGGTGTTTTTGTCTTTAGCTTTCGGGTATGTGATTCCTTGAGTCGGACTCTGGGATTATGTCAGGGTGCCGTATTATCTGGGTGAACTGCTCCGCTCTGTGCCTGTGTGTGCAGCTGAACTTCTTGTGCCAGTAGTTGTGGATATTATTTATTCCTGTGGTTCAACAGTTATGGGACTTCCTGATTGACTGTACTTCTTCCTCCCAAATCTCCCATTCTGTCATCTCTTGTACGCCCTTAGGTTTCTTATGCCAGATATCTATTCACAGGGAACAGCATTTTGGCTAACTTTGCTGCTCCTCTTTTGCCCCAGAACTCCTTGAATGCATCCGTTGCTTTCCTTCTCCTATTGTCTATTGTAGAAGGCTTTCTGATTTTCATCAAATATCCTGTTGTTTGTTTTCCTCTGGACACTCTCCCTGTAATGGCAAAGTCTCTTGCTGAGCGTCAAGGTATGCCTCGATCCTCTGATTATAGGTCTCATGTACTGTTGATGCTGTCTTTTTTGAGGATGATCTTCACTTTTCTGACCAGCTTCTTACTTCTGTTACCCCATTAGTACTAGGTCAGTTGGCCTATCTTCTCTTATCTCTTCTATCTTCTACGCTAGCCTTATTTCCCAGGCTGGTGGTTCCTTGCCTTTGCTTTTTGTCTTCTGTTGGTGTCTGGTTTCTCTTCCATTCATCCTTGTGGCTGCTACAGCGCACGGTAAATGGCTGTACAGATAGTGTCTAGTGTTACTCATTGTCGTTGAGGTAATCTGGTATTATTTGCTAATTGAAATGGTCTGTGACTTGTCCCTGGATTCTGTTGGATCTCTACTTCGGTATAGTGTGGGTCACTTTGTGGAGTCTGTGCCCTCGAATTCTGCCAGAGCTTCCTTCCACTCTTCTGTTCTGGATGTCGCAACTTCATCTGTTTATACTTCAGTTGCTCAGGGTTGTAGTTCTTTTACTTGGTATTCCTCCTCCAGTTCTGGTTCAGCTGTGTTTGTATTCGTTGTTCTTTGTAATTGGTCACTCACATCGTGCTTATTGATTTTTTTTTTTTTTTTTTTTTTCCAAAATTGCAGTAGCTATCAGGTTCTTTGTGACCATGGTTTGTCTCTGGTCTGCTATTGACTGTTTGGTGACCTGAACAGCTGGGAACTATCCTAACCACTTGGTGTGTAATTTTGAACTGTATGTTGTTGTGTCTGTCTCTAGCTTTGTTACTTTGTAGTAATCTTGCATGATGAATGTATTCATTTCGAGGCTCCACTTAATACGTTGGCTCAATCTTCTTTACTGGATGTTCAGTTGTGCAGGAAGAACTTTCAGTTGGTTGGGCTTGGTGGTCTTGCCCTTCACTTGTGGTAGCCATACAGGCGACTGCCACTTGCTCCACTGTTGTCCACAGGAGACCTATCTCTGATTATTCACACCGACCCCTCTTTCTAAGGCCTAAACATGAGAGACTCTTCTGTGCCACACTCGATGTAATATGTGCAGTATTTCTACTCCTCATCTTCATCCAGCTATGGAAAGTGGACCTGTTTAGTTTTGACTTTTGTATCTAGTGGTGAGTGTTAGTTATTTGGATCGGCACCAGGTGGCACCACTTTCTGCCTCTGCCGTCACTTGGGGTGGTAGAGTCATTGAAGGGACTTTTGTATTTTTTATTTTTTTCGCTGCAGGATCAAGTTCTGGTCCATGATATTGCTGGTCCAACATTGTAACCACTGGGCTAATCACACCCTTTTATTATTATTTGTGAAAGATTTTATTTGTGGTGTTTTCACCTCTTAGATGTTGGTCTCCATAACAGCTTGGTCATTAGAACACTTATGTGTGGATATCAGATAGTTTTGATTGCCAAAGTGAAGTGGAGTGCTTCCTATCAGTGTGGCAGAAACTAAATTAAGAACTCAGTACCATACATGCTACAATAAATATACACAAAATTTTAATGAATTGGCGTATTAAGAATTGTAGAACATTCTCTTTATTAGAGTGATTGATTAGAACAAGTTTCTGCTTGTTCATAGGTAATACCATTTCTTTTAGCAAAGATGGAGATAGTTCCTTCTCTCCCTCCTCTTTCCTGTTTGTAGAGTCATGGCTTCCTTATTGTAACAGGGGCGATTTTTTTTTTTTTAAATTCCTTTCCACTAGGATTCAAATTACTATCCTAATTGTGCTATGTTAAATTCTACCAAGTTATTTCCCAGTGGCTTCTGTCACATGGTTGCTTACGAGCCTGCTGACATCACCTCCATAGCACTGTATATCAAAACCTTTTGCAGTCATTCTGATGATGAAATTTTTTAAATTTATTAATGTAGTATCAGATGTGTCATTCTTCTTGACATCAGTTTTGTGACTGCTAATATACATTAATAATATTCTCTTTAGCTACTTATCCTTTTTACTATATATATAAGTTAGTAATTGGAAGAGACTAGAAGTAATATACAGATTAGTAGGTAAAAACAAATGTTCAGATTGGTTGTTAAATATACCTGGGCATTGAATAAGAAAAAACTATCTTATTATGTAATCTAAATGTTTAGAATTTTTCACAGTAGGTAGTGATGCTAAAAACAACTTGCAATGGCTCCCACATTAGAAGCCATTTTTAGGTTAATCACTAAATTAGAATTAAAGCGATATCTTCTGAGGTCAGAATATGTGGAATTTGCCAAACTGTTATATGTGATATTTTGAACATGAAAAGATTGTCTAAACTTATTTGTTCCCAACTTTTTAACAGCAGATCATATTGAAATGGTCATTTTGAATGGACCTTGAAAAGAACAGGTTCAAATTCAAAATCATTATCCAGTATTTACAAAAACAGACCTTCAAACAAAACATCAGTCCGCTAATTGGAAGTTTTCCATGTTTCCTGTGTTTAAAAAAAAATAAGTAATAAAAAACAAATTGGATCAATAGGTCTTAAGGTTATCGAACATTCTTTGTATTGATATTAGTAGTGACAAACAATGCAAGAAAGCAAGCTTATACAGCATCAGCCAAAGGAAAAAAAAAAAAAAACCTTCACATATCACCTATCCACCCCCTCTAATAGTTTGTCTAGTTCTACCATCTGACTTCTTATAATAAAATAACTTTAAACAATAAACAAAACAGATGAGAAAATCTGCCTACATATGAACTTGGCAATTCTGAGGTTCAGTGCGTCCAACTTATTTAAACCTATGGTGCCTTAAATTTGGATAAGAATATTTTTAACTTTTACAGCAAAAAAACAGTTAAGTAATTTTTTCTGAAATTACTTTTCATATTTATACTTCACTGACTGATTTTTATCTTTTAATATTGTTTAAAAGGAATTAATAAGAAAACATGAACTGATATTTCCTAGACAGTGACTAACTTTCCATATTTCACCTTTAGTGAGAATTATGTAAAACATTTACTCCAAGACCAAATGATCTCTTTTCAAAACAGCATTAGAATATGAAATAGCAGTATAAATACCAATTAATGTAGTAACAGCTCATTTTAATATGTTGCTTTAATCAGTGCAGCTGTATTTTACTGAATTATCAGTACCTGATAATTCAGTAAAATACAGCTCAAAGTTTTATGCTTAAGATATGACAGTGATGATTATTATAGTATATTGATTATTATATTTGAACTGAAAGGAGTGATTTAAGAATTTAGTGCCTAAAATTAAAAGAAGAAATTCTCCAAGTAATAAAAATCATAAATATTGACAAATGTCAGTAGAGCCAATCACTAATTTAATCATGAATTTAATGAAAAAAATTAAAAAAGCAAGATCATATACATTGTGAATGTATGATTACAGTTATTAAAAATGAATGAGCTAGAATGGGTTTAAGGGTGGCCAGTTTTAATATTCACCCTTCTTAAAGATCCAGTATTCAAAACTAATCATTGTTTTCAGTTTGGTAAGTACTTGCCCTCCTTCAATTGTTTAACCTATTAATGTGTTTTGGAAATTGTTATATCCTTTATTTTCCAGAAAACTGACATTGTTTCACTATTTACCCCTTGTTCAAACAAGCTGTCAGTTCCATTCTTCAGTTGTAAGGATTGTTGCAATGTATATATTCAGTTCATCTGGATTGTCTCTAAATTCACCACTTGACCCTGTAAAGATGGGAATGGGGGCTGTCTGATTTGCTGTTCTTTTTTGTATTAATAGATGAGGAGAATTCTTTGTTCCCATTCTTAGCTCTCTGTGTCCATTTTACTATATATATAAGTTACTAGCGGGAAAAGACTGGGAAGTGATTGGAAGAAGCTGATTTATCGTATTTAGCTTTTGTACAACTTGCCCAATCAGAGAGAGAGAGATTACAAATATGCTAATTGTCCAGTTTCTCACTGTAGTCTAATTATCTGCATACTTCTCCACTGGAATGAATGTGTTATTGACTTTCAGGATAAATCCCTTAAACAATTTCCATTCATAATCCTTAATATATAGTTGCTTCTTTAGCTAATAGAGTTGAAGAAATATTTCATTCTGCTGTAGTCCCCCCCCACCATGTAATTGAAACCCATCTTTCTTTTGACCACCAAACTTTGCACATTACACTTGTTTGTGCACCCATTTTGTGATAGTGTGGTCTGCAGTCAGTTGCTGAACTGTAATGCCCTTGATTACTGCTGAGATGGTAAGTGAAAATCAGATCAGGGACCTTTTGAGCTCCATGAACCCCTGACATGCTAGAGTGAATAAGTTCAGTTAGTTCAAAATTCTTATCCCACTTCATGACTTCCATTCCACAAGAGATAGTCAACCATAAGGCAATTGCACTTGCTCACCCATTCTGTGGTAACAAATCCCATTCTTCCACCAGTGCACAGGAGTTGGCTGTCAGCATGCAGTGCGATGCTGATGATTGTATGCCATGATCATGCTGGTCACTGCAGTTGTTGGATATCTTTAGTTTATTCTTCCACTTTGAACTTTATGTGCAGTGGCATTATCATGTTATGATATGATGTTATGATAATGCCACTCAAAAACGTGAAGAGGGGTGCATCCATTGATCATTATTCTGCCCCACATGAGAATACTGCCTTCACAGTAAGTGTCCCTTTCTCTGATGTTGGAGGGATGGTATTGCATTCCTTTTTGTCTCCAGATGAAATAACATCTAGAATCTGTGACAGATTAATACAACATGCCACCTCCACTTGTGACTGCACGGCTTCTAGTCATCCAATGGCCCACCACCTCAAAGAATTATCTAAATGATGACTTGCCGTCCTGCATACTGGAGATGTGGCTATTCTACTGAGCAACCTGTGTTTTTTATAGGCATGAATATTATTATTAACTATATGGTGCACGGAAGCCTGAGGCTTATGCAGCACCAGCCAAAAAAAAATTATTCCCGAGTTACCCTGAGAGAGAGAGAGAGAGAGAGAGAGAGAGAGAGAGAGAGAGAGAGAGAGAGAGAGAGAGAGAGAGAGAGAGAGAGAGAGAGAGAGAGGAATCACCAAGAAAGAGAAGAATGATGATGTCCAGCTCAGGACCCTGGACATCATCGTTTGCATAATGTGCAACTCTGTAAGGTGGTAGATTGATTTCTATTGGATACTTGGAATTTGTATGCCAGAATGCCTATTATATCAAATATTTGCCTTCGGCAACACTTCACAATAAAATATTCATGTAAAACACTTTGTTTTAATTTTGTTGAGCAGTGTATAATGTAAGGATATCTAGCAAAGCATTGTCTCTTATTATTTATCCTAAGTGATATTTTTATGTATGAAATTACTATGATACTAAAATAATATTAAATGATAAAAAATTGTTATATCACATAAAACAGTATTATTTATTTATTATTATTTTTTTTTGTTTTATTTTTAATGCAGATTCTGAACAAAAGATTATAGATACTCGTACTTTTACCCGTTCAAAAAAGAAGAGAGGCCCTGGTGAAGAAGAAATAAGTATAGACTCACTTCCTGTTATAGAATCCCCAGATGATGATGATACTACTAATAATAATAGAGACCAAGAAATTAGTAAAGAAGCAGCAACAAATGAGAATATAGCTCAGCCTGTGAGCCCTGTTGCCGATGTTATTAATATCAAAGAGATAGCAAGGATGCAAGAGGAAAGTAAGTGTGTTTTAATTATCATGTATAAGGTGGTATTGTAAAGTTTTAGATCCACCTCACTTGTGATTGTTATATTAAAATCGAAACATTTTTTATATAAATGTGTCAAATTTGCTACCATATTAATAATTCAATAAACATTCTTGTTGACACTGACCAAAGAGGAATGTTGCTGAAAATTTAAAATAGTTAAATTAAGTCTGCCTGTATAGAAAAAGAAGTAGGCATGTTAGACGTGACCATGATCACAAAGAAATTAACGATGACACTGAAGAGACGCATCAGAACAACTCGTAGAAAAGCCAACTCTTGAAGAAATGATTAACGCTTTTAAAATGGTTCGTATGGGTCTACAATTTTGTGAAAATGTTCCTGATAATGTTTTTAATGCTCTGAATAAATGTGAGGTTTTCTTCGAAAATCAGACAATTTTTTAATTGTACTGTGCAAACGAAAATTAAATTTTTTTAATTTGTGATACTTTATCCTATCCATAGTTTTGCCGATGATAGCACATTGCATTCCACTTTCCATTTTGAGAAACCTTGTCCTGCTCAATCAGCTTCAACTTCTCGAAAATCTGCTACCAATTCCTTAAATGCCGATCTTTAGGTAATTCTCCTGTGGGGCAAAGACAACTTAGTTGATTTCAACCCTTCTAAAACTCAGTCTTGTCTTATATCTCGCAAAAAGGATTCTTCTGCTCCTTTGCTTATTTTTAATGACACTCCGATTTCTAGGCAAAATGATATATCTCTTTTGGGGATTACCCTGACTTCTAATCTCTCTTGGCACAAGCACATTACAAATATTGCTTCATCTGCATCTAAAAAACTTGGTTTTCTCTTTCGCTCTCGGCGTTACTTTTCTTCCAAACAGCTGCTCGCTCTATAAATCGCAAATCCGCCCTGCCATGGAATATTGTTCCCACAACTGGGGTGGTGCCCCCAAAACCTCTCTCGGGCTTCTTGATTCCATTCAGAAGAGGTCAGTTAGGTTAATTAATGATTCATCTCTAACAGAGTCTCTCCACTCGCTTTCTCATAGACGTACTGTTTCTGCTGCATGCCTCCTCTACAGATACTTCCATGGGCACTGTTCTTCTGAATTGGCTTCTATAATTCCCGCTCTCTCTTTCAAAACTGTCTGAACACGTGCTGCCACCAGCCAACATCCATTTACTGTCTAACTTCAATCCCACAGAACCAACTTTTCATCTTCCTCATTTATTCATTCAACTGCCGTTTTCTGGAACAACCTTCCTTCATACATATTTCCTGAAAATTACAATCTACAGAAGTTCAAGTCCAATGTCAACAAATTGGACTTCTCAACCTCCAACCCAAGCACAGTACTAAGTACTATAGGTTCTAATACCTCTCATGTTTGGGGTTCACATTAAAAAAAAAAAAAAAAAAATCATGATTTCTTTTGCATTTTTTTTTTATGCTGGATGTCATTGAAACTTTAACATAATTTTTCTTATAAAACGTGCCATTTTTGAAAAAAAAATCTAAAAAAAACATTTTCGATTCCTTTTGTTGTTTGTAATTCCCACTGTAGAATTAATAATATGCAATTCTGAATTTTTTTTTTTTTTTTTGCTCTAGATTTGGGAGGAGGGGAGTTCACTTTCATTTAACATGTACATTACTGTGCAGAAATGATACCCTCTCTCAATTTAGCAATAAAGATTAATAAATGAACTTAACATTTATTAAAAACTAATATAATTACAGATTTAATTTCAAAGAAAATAAATTGCACATTTTCATCTCCTAGGGTTGCCAAGTGTCTGGCATTTGCATTTACTGTCCAGTAAAGATATTGAGAAAAATTGGACATGTAAATGTCAGGTATTTTGTAATTATGTCAATTTTACAGGTATTATAATTTCATAAGTTTGTTAGTTTAATTTTAGTTACATTCAGCTTTATTTCTAGTTTTTCCTCAAATTTTAACAAATGTCCCTCCCCCCACATAAATTTTGAAATCTGTTGTATTAATCATCAGTTATTCTGTTTAGGTAGAACAGTATTCTTTAATCTTTAGTATTCTCGTAGTTTAGTATCTTTTACTATAATCTTCCAGTGAGGATGGAGATTTTTTTCTTTTTGTGTGCCAACCTTTCCTTGTCAGTGTCTGGTATTTTTTGTCAAAACCTGAAGTAAACTTCATGAATACACAAAACCACAAGCTGCAAATATGTGAAACAGAAAGCTGTTCAGTTTTTCTCAGGAGGAGGTTACTTGGCAACCCTCTGAACTTCTAATCGTGTTGCCAATAGGAATCTCGGAATATGAGCCAGAACACCAACCTTTCCTATCAATATACAGTGGATTCCGGTTATTTGGGTCACCAGTTAATCGGGACAGCCGTTTATTTGGGGCAAATCTTAAAAAAACAGAAACCAATCGAGAAAATAGCCAGGGTTTACTTTGCTTAATCGGGGCAGGAGACCACAGCACTGGAGATTACCCTACGATTGTCTCCGACGGTACCACGTGTTTCGGTCAAAATTCTGGAGTTCACAACCATAAAACAATAAAAACAATTAGCAGTCACTTGTTTATTGGGTTTTCTGTTAATGAAATCTATCATAAACGGACAGTAAACTCGATCTTATTGAATTTGCGATAATACCGACAGCTGGAATTCTGTGGGTTATTATGGTGAAATGTGTTTACACTTCCATGAAATCTTCAATCATATAAAAATATTAATTTTCAGGATCTTCTCTTCATTCCTATTTTTAAAGCTTTGTAACTCGTAACTCCGTTCTCACTTGCACATATTGTGTTACTTGCAATTTATGTGTGCTGTTTTCTTTGTTATTGATTGCTTATCTTTTTACTGTTTTAAATTTTAACCCCCCACCCACAAATGTCAGTGAACAGACATGTCAACTAGTTAGTATGTACATATTACAGTACGTATTAATTACAGTAATACCCCGACTTACGCGAACTCGGAGTTACGCGGTTCTTGATTTTTTCGTTTGGCAACGCTGCCGCCCACTATCTTCAAGGTCGTTTTTCATATGTTATCGATATACGGTGCGACGGCGGAGAATGAGAGCAAAAGATGAACAAAATTCAACTTTGCTGCTTTTATGTTTTTTATATCAGTGAAGGGGAAACACATTTCACCATAATAACGTAAAAACCAACACAATTCCAGCTATCGGTATGCAATTAGATCGAGTTTACTACCAGTTTATAACAGATTTCACTAGCAGAAACGCAACTGGATTTTTATTGTTTTATGGTAGTAACCCCTAGAAATGTGAGGTGTTAATAGCGTATCTCTGCCTTTATGGTGTTGTTTATTCAGTTGCTACATGCGCGCAGCTTTGTTTATGCGTATCAAGCGTGCCTCCTCGTTTTGTAATTGTGCTTTATTCCCTAAAAATGAGTAAAATACTTAATTAAAAGGTGTGAAAAGGAAGCGTCCTGGTGAAGACACTGCAGATTCAGAGAGAAAAAGAAAAGCAATTATCGATAAACAGAGGCGGACTGGATCAAAAATTCTTACCCGGGAAAATTTATAGTGGCCTCATACTATGGTTTATGGCCAAAATCACACTGGCCCACCGGGGTTTCCCCGGTAAGGCTTATGGCCAGTCCGCCTCTGTCGATAGAGAAAAAAATATGAAATTGTGAAACACTTTGAGCGAAATGAAAGACCATGTGATATTGCACGTGCTACAGGCCTAAATGAAGCAACGGCGAAAAGCACATGACAATTGCAAACTTGACAGGTTGAAAATTGAAAAGGGCTTAAAAATTTTAGAAAACATAGACTCCAATGAAGAACGCGTTATAGCTACAAAGCAAGTAATAAAAAAATTATTAGCTTGCTACGAAGAAATTCTGCGTGAAAAAAAGAAGGCGCTGTGTCGTCAGACGAATTTGTTAGATTTTATGAAGCCATCGACATCGAAATAACTTTTTTACGTAAGTCATTTGTTTTTTTAATACATATTTTGTATTAATATGTATAAAGAACTGCAATTTTATTAATATTTTTCTTCTAAACTAGTGTTTTTGTTAGTCCTTGGTCCCAATTAAGCAAAATTTATATGTATTTATATGCAAAGTTGTACCCCGACTTACGCGAATTCGACTTACGCGATTTTCGTCGGACCCACCTATCGCGTAACTTCGGGGTATTACTGTATTCCGATTATCACTTATATTCTTCTGATTTTCACAATATTTTTTAATTGGTAAGGTAATAAAGGATAAATTTGTGCTTAATATATCTTTACTTTTATAGCCTGTGGATAATATTCCTCCTATTTTCTCTAATTAGAATAACTGTTTAATAGAATTAAAATTCAATTCACAAACGTGATCACAATGACCGGCGCTTACTACACATTGTATAGTGAATGGTACTTTACTATGGCGAGTTCATCATAACATGATTTGATTGTATAGAGTGAACTAATTGTAAAGGGGGTACATTGTATTTTTAACTATTTACGTGAAACTTCGGATAATTGGGGCAGCCGCTTAATCGGGCCAAAATGCACCGATGTGTCCCAAATAACAGGAATGGACTGTATTAGTAAAAGTCACCTTCATTATCAATCATAATTACAAAAGAACAGTAAGAGAAAACTTTTGAATGCCAAAAGTTGATGCATTACCATAAGGTTTTTTTTTTTTATATATGAAATACAATTCAATGAAGCTTATGACTCCAGATATTTAATACACTTATAGTAAAAGTTGTACAACTTTATTAATTCATTTAGTAAGTTTTCAGACTTAGTTTGCCAGGCAGCTTTCTATTGTGAATTCCCAAGGCCAAGGCACACTTCCTTACAGCCGTTGAAAGTTTTGTTAGCTTAAAACAGAATTCTAGACAGTAAGTTGTCTAGCTAAGTTATCAGAAGCATTAAGTTAAATATTAAATATTATTTAATTTTAACTTAAATATAATTGTATTGGAGAACCAATTTGCCATCCAGTAATGCAATTCATAGAACAGGTTTTTATGAACCAAATTGAAGTTAATTGATTTTACTTAACAAGACAAAACAAAACAAAAAAGGTTCCAGTACTTCTCAATATCATTAAAGGTTAAAAAAAAAATAGATATTTTGAAGATCACTTGTATCAGTGAATTGATGTACAGTGGTCTTTGTCAATGAACTAACAAGTGCACAAAGAATTAAGAAATATAACAAGTTATCCCAAATCATTATCATTAGTAAAAGCGCATGATGCAGGAAAGCAAGCTTATATAGCATCAGCCAAAAAAAAAAAAAAATTCAAAAGAAATTTAATTTCACTCATCCACTTGATCCAAATGTTTGTCTACTTCTGCCTTGAATCTATTTAAGCTATCAACTTCTATGACAGATGGAAGTTTGTTCCAGCAATCAACCGCATGCTGGCAAAAGGCAAACTTCCGCACATCTATCCTAAAACTGTCTTTCCGCAATTTGAATTTATGCCCTCTCAGCCGATTATTCTGAAAGCTGTTCTTCGTAAGAGCAACCCTTTGATCCATTCACTAATCTCATTGCCCTTCTCTGTACTTGCTCCAGCAGCTGTACATCCTTTCTAAAATGAGGCCTCCAGACCTGTATACAGTACTCAAGGTGTGGCCTGACCATTGCCTTATATAAGGGGATAATCACCTCCTTATCCCTACTAGAAAAATTCTTCTATATCATTAACAAGACACCATGAGCTACTCTTGCAGACTGTCTGCACTGCTCAGAAAACTTCATATCTGCCTGCACCATTAACCCCAGGTCCTTTTCATTCTCTACTACTGTCAGTGTAGTACCACAGAGTTGATACTTTACTCTGGGGTTACTGCTTTCCATATGCAGTACTTTACATTTGTCAATGTTAAACTTTAGTTTCCACCTCTCAGCCCATCTGCTCAACTTTTCTGGATCCTGTTGCAGCAGTATACTGTCATTAACAACCCTTCCTACCTTCGTATTGTCTCCAAACTTGGACATTAAGCCTGATATACCATTATCAATATCATTAATAAATACAGAAAACAAAAATGGGCCCAACACTGAACCCTGGGGAACTCCACTAATAACATTAGTCCACGCAGAGCAGTGTCCATTGATTACCACTCTGTCTTCTCCCACTCAACCATCCCCTTATCCATAGCAGCAATTTGCCTCCAATGCCACACTGCTCCAATTTGTGAAGCAGTCTTCCATGTGCTACAGTATCAAAAGCCTTTCTAAGATCCAAATATATGATATCAAAGTTATCCCCTGCATCCAGTTCCTTTGTGACCACATCATAGTATCCAATCAAATTGGATACTACGATGTGGCCATGCTGTGTCCAAGCTATAACTGTCATCTTGTCTAGGTGATCCTGCAGTGCTTCTTTAACCAGTGCCTCCATTAATTTCCCTGGAACAGAAGTTAAACTAACAGGTCTGTAATTACTTGTGTCGCCCTTTGATCCTCCTTTGTGAATTGGGGTCACATTTGCACATCACCAGTCCATGGGTACCTCTCCTGAGTCCAAGGAAGCTCTCATAATTATGGCTGAGAGATTGCTAACTTCCTTTGCTGCTTCCTTTAATATACCTGGATAGATCCCATCCACCTCAGGTGCCTTTCTTATGTTTAGCTTCAATAATTTCTTCTCTGCTTTGCTCTCAGTTATTACAAAATCATCAAACTCACTGCCAGAGTTTAAGTCACCTCAGGCATTCCCCTCCCTGAATAACTCCTCGTGTGTGAATGTAGATGCAAAATAATCATTTAGTTTGTTAGCCACCTGAGCAGGATCATCAACAGTTGAACCATCGATGTCCAGCAGACCAATCTGATTCATCCCCTTCCTTTTAGAGTTTACATAAATAAAGAACTCTTTGCATCCTTTGCCAAAGATTTCTTGTAATCTGCCTTTGCCTGCCTAACCTCCTTTTTGACTTGGTTACAGACCAGCTTATATCTATCATAGGCTTTCGTGTCACCCATTAATTTATATGTATCCCATGCATTTTCTTCTCTGCCATATATGTCTCACTAGTTCATCTTGCATCCATTTAGGCCTAAACCTTGAACAATATTTCTTAGTTGGTATGAAAAGCCTATTAGATTCCAAGATTAATTCTTTGAATGCTTCCCACTTTGAATTTGCTGTTGATAACATTATCAGTTGGTCCCACCGTATAGAATTTAAATACTGTCTCTGACCTCCGTAGTCACCTTTGCAAAAGCCCTTCCCCTCTACTTAAAGAGGTAACTACCATCAGGTAGTTACCTCTTTAAATACAATGGGGGATCACATCTGGTTGAGTATGGGCTTGGCACACCCAGGTTCCTGAGCTGGATATCATCATTCTTCTCTTTCTTGGTTATTCCCTTCTACTTTTGACACACTCTCTCTCTCTTTCTCTCTCTCTCTCTCTCTCTCTCTCTCTCTCTCTCTCTCTCAGGGTTACTCGGGAACTTTTTTTTTTCCTGGGGCAGCATAAGCCTCAGGCTTCCTTGCATCGTATGGATAATAATATTAAATAAAATCCCCATCAGCACACTGTGACCACTGCCACTTAGTGGTCCCTTTATCTGCAGATTCTTAATGCATGAAGAATCACTACTGATAATCAGATGAAGGGTATTACTCCCTCTAGTTGCTCCTGAACATCCTGCTGTATAAAACAATCATCCAATAAATCCACAAAAGCCTTGCTAGCATGTGAGTGACCAACCCACAAATTCCAGTCGATATCTGGGAAATTAAAATCCCCAATTATAAGACTCTCTGATTTACTGGCCCACTCCATTTCCCTGTACAGTTGTTTATTATACGTATCAGAGTCATTCGGCTTATAACACGCTCCTGCTCTCAATTTTGATTTCCTAATGCTTATGTCACACCAAACTTATTTGACACTGCACTGTCCAGCCATGTCGACTAGCTGTACTTCCTTGGATTTTGTGTATTTCTTAACTAATAGCATAACTCCTCCTCCCTTTCTATTCTGTCTATCCTTCCTTTACACATTGTACTCCCCAAATTCCATTTCTGCATTCCTTTTAACTGCCTTTGATGTTTTGACCAACACCTCAAATTCATCAACCAAACTCCTAGCATTGGTGTACTCGAAGTATACATGCAACTGTTCCTATTCTTAGCTACCCTAACACAGCACTCTCTCCTGTTAACAATCACAGACCAGGCTGAGAAAAATTCTACCCCTCGAGCTTTGCGCAATCTCTCCAGGGCTGAATTGATCAACAAGGCTCTCATCATTTACTTCCTCCCATCGTGTGTCTAGGCAGAATTGCAGACACTTTCAAATTCAATCCTAATTCCAGAATTTTTTTCAACAGTGACCGGTACTTGTTAAGTAATTCCGCTGGTCTCCTACTCTTAATATCATTAGTGCTGTGTACAACAATATCGCCTTTTGTGCCCTTAAAAGATGATATCTGCTCTACGTCATCAACTTTTGCCACTGGCAGACATACCCTGATCCTGTTCCACCTATCCTTTTTACATATCATGTTCCCCGTTTCCCTGATAATAGAGTCACCAACAACTACTGGTTCCTGTGGGACCAGCGCATTCTGCCTTGGGGGTTGTGGCTGTATTGCGTGATGTTCAAGTGCAAGCTGTGGCGTTGATGTGGGCAGCTGAGAGCTTGATGGGCTCCTCAATTTTGATCCTTCGAGGGCATCCACCCTGTCCTTCAAGCTCTCATATAGGCCTGTAACAACGTCTGATTTCCTCACACTCCTTACATCGTGCACACATAAATACTTTCCCCTTGGCAGTATCCTGTCCCGTCCCTGATTGCTCCACAAACATCAAATAAGCAGTACATTTTAAAAGGCTGTGATTCAGAGGACAACTGCCTCCTCAGTTCATGAGCCACAGCACTCCCATTAGATTGAGGCTTTTGCTTTGCTGCTCTTGTCTGAATCATGATTTCAATTTAATTTCAATACAAAATTATAACCCTAAACTTATATCCCAATGCAGTTATAACACTATTTATTTTTTTTAGTATATAGTATTATCTCTGAGTTTCGTTATATAACTTCGTTATCTCCTATCAAGTGATATGTATTAATTAATAATGTTACGTTTGTAAAATCTAAGTCTTTATATGTATTTAGTTAAAAAAGTACAATTTAATTGACACTGAAGTTTAACGAGATTAATAAATTTTACTGATTAATTGATAATACTATACTAAGCTAACAGATTTCTAATACCATGCTATGTGTTTTGCTATCTAGTTTTACCTTACGCTATCTAGTACGGGTTATACGTTGTATCGTATAACAGTGGCGGCAAGTTACAAATGGTAAATCTATGGACATTAAATATTAATTCACTTTCAAAATCGCGTTATATAAAATCAGAATGAACCAAGGAGCTTGACCAGGTCTATGAGCTACTTATAGAAAATAAACCTGAAGTAAATTACATGAATACAAAAAATCAGAAACTGCAAATATATGAAACAGATAACTGTTCAGTTTTTCTGAGGAGGTTACTTGGCAACCCTAATCATGTTGCCAGTAGGAATCTAGTAATATGAGCCAGAACACAAACCTCTATCAATATATTAGTAAAAGTCGCCTTCATTATCAATCATAATTACAAAAGAACAGTAAGAGAAAAGTACAGAGACAAATTATTTTGGATGCTAATAAAAGTTAGTTACCAGAAACTGAAATATATGCTTTCAATTTACCAATTAACAAGTGTTTTAACAAATCCTTCTTATTGTTTTATTTTAGGATGTTTACTGACATTTACTTTATTCACAGGTTTACGACAGAGCTCTCCTATTTCAACATCTAGACGACAGTCATGTAAGTGTTGGTGCTTATATTTTTGTCATTGAAACTTCTTAAAATCAGTAGAAGCCTAAGATATTTTGGTATCCTAGACAGCGACATGTACAAGCACTCATTTTATATCACAAAATATTGAGGCATTTTAAACGTTTATTCTGATTTTTTTTTTTTTTTTTGTCTTTCAATAAGGTTCAATATTATACATTGTTGTTGTGGTTATTATCCTCCTCTTTCTTCTCCTTACGGTTTTTTCTATTCCTTGACCAATAATAATAGTCAGATATAACAACTATCTCATACACCTGATACAAGTACTCATCATACCACAGCTTTCTGGAGTTCGTTGTAGGTGTTCTCTGGGAAATCTGTTGCTCCTAGGTTCTTTAGTATAATCTTTGGTATTATGCTGGCAGTTGACACAGTGTTGGGCACTGAAATTTCAAATAGGTAGTCTCTTCCTTCTTATTAGTTGAGGGTCATGTCCAGTCTGTTGTATGGGATCATCTTGTCTGTTCTAACCTAACCTCTGGTAAGTCTGGATGCATCTCTAAACAGTCCAGGTTATGTGTCTGTCTTTGCAGACCATCTGCATTCTGTCATGGTCATTGTGCACCCACAGGGCAATGGACTCTTCCAGCTGGACTATGCGCCTCCCCACAGAGCTGTGGTGACTATAACAGGTTCAAAGAGCATTCCTCAGACCTTACCACCATGGAATGGCCTCCCCATTCACCGGACATGACCTGTGGAGCATCTTTGGGATGCTGCGGAAAGGTCCATTCGAGCTTTGGATCCTCCACCCACAAATGCAACAGAATTATGGACAGCAGTGCAACAAGTATGAATGGAAATATGTGTGGAACGCTTTTGTGAACTGGTGGACCCAGTGCCTCCGTGTGACTGCCCTTATCTGGGTGAAAGTTGGCCCTACCCGTTACCAGGTAGGTATCCCATGATTTCTGTCGACTCAGTGTATATTTATGTGTCTAAACTTTCCAAACTTTATGGCTATGGATAATTGTGACAACTTTTTTACCTATACTGTGGTGGTTGGTATTCCCCTCTCCATTGTGATGGGAAGGAGAAGGTCTCCCAAATTCATCAGTTGTATTTTTGATGATCCATAAGTTAAAATCTGCCTTTATTTCCCAAAGAACTAAACAGATTGGCACATTCAGACATTTCATCATGCAGTCCTATATCACTTTATCAGTCACTGCTGTCTTTACTTTAACCAATTTGAAATTTACTTTCTTGAGGATCATTTGTCAGAAAGTAAGTTTTATGATGATGAAAGCAGAGACAACAGTTGCTGACAAAGTGATACTGGAACATATCACAAAATAAATCGAACATGGAACAATGCTCTTCCTTTTTTAGGTAGGTGTGACCTACAGGCCCGTGACTGAGCAGCTAACCCTAGGGCCACACATAGCAATGACCCTGCCTCGACCGTCTTTATCCCCTAGTACCTGAATTGCAAAGTACCAACACATACGACATACCCGATATTCTTCCTGATGAGGTAGAACATGCATTGAAGAAAATGAAGAATCGGAAAGCCCTGGGGGAAGATGAAGTTACTGTAGAGTTGTTAAAATTGGGAGGAAGAGACATAACACAAAAACTGGCAAGGCTCTTCACAAAGTGCATTAGAAAAGGTGTGATGCCCAAGCAGTGGAATAATGCAATCATAGTTTTGCTGCATAAGAAAGGAGATAAATCAGAAATTGGAAATTATAGACCAATTAGCTTGTTATCCCATATCTACAAGTTGTTCACAAGGGTCATTACTAGCAGATTAGAAAGAATACTTGATGAGAATCAACCGAAAGAGCAAGCTGGCTTTAGGACAGGATTCTCAACTATGGATCACCTTCACGTAATATCACAGCTAATGGAGAAAGCAAATGAATATAAAACACCATTATGCCTGGCATTTGTGGATTATGAAAAGGCATTTGACTCCATACAGCATAAGGCAGTGTTTCGGGCACTGGAAAGACAAGGCATAGATACTCCATATATTATGATTTTGAAGAAAATATATGAGAGTGCTACATCCTTTATTAGACTAGACAAAGACAGTAGCAAATTTAAAATCGAGAAAGGAGTTCGACAAGGAGACACAATATCTCCGAAGCTGTTTACTGCTGCCCTTGAGGAAGCTTTCAGAAGATTAGACTGGTCGCAGAAAGGAGTCAATGTGAACGGAGAGTACCTAAACCATTTACGATTTGCAGATGACATTGTGGTCATAAGCCACGATCCCAAAGAATTAGAGGAAAATCTTAATCATTATGCACAGTTAGTAAGGATTTTGGACTAAAGATGAATATGGCTAAAACAAAAGTAATGATGAACAAGTATGCCACGGAAAGGGAAATAATGATTGAAGGAGCAGTAATTGAAAAGGTGGAGTCATACTTATCTGGGACAAGTCATTGGCTGTAATCTGTAATAATGATAAATGGCTGGAAGTCAAGAGAAGAATAAATTTTGGATGGATAGCATTCAGGAAATATAGTCACATACTGAAGAGCAATATCCCAGTTTGTCTGAAACGTAAAATAATGAACCAATGTATACTCCCCACCATGACTTATGGAAGTGAAACTTGGGCACTCACCAAAAGAATGGAAGAGAAGCTAAGAACTACACAGCGAAGAATGGAACGAATTATATTGGGAATCAGACTGTTAGATAAGAAGAGAAACACATGGATTAGGCAGCAAACTCAAGTAAAGGACATTCTTATCAAAACTAAAGAACTAAAATGGTCTTGGGCAGGACACATAGCTCGAAGACATGATGACAGATGGACTAAGAAAATAACAGAATGGTACCCAAGAGGAGCTAGAAGAAAACCTGGAAGACAAAGGCGGAGATGGATAGATGAAATTCATGAGTTTTTAAGTAGTAAATGGATGGCCAATGCTCAAAACAGAAGGAACTGGAAAGTTGCTGGAGAGGCCTTTATCCTGCAGTGGATTGAAAATGGCTGTGATGATGATGATGATGACCTGAACCTGTCGCAACTACTCTCTAGGGTCTTACTGGCTAACAGGATAAAGTGCTTGCAGCTTCCAGGCAGGAGATTGCGGTCCCTCATCTCAAGGGTAAAGACACGGATTCCCCCCCCCCATAGGGGCTGAGCGGTTTGGTGTGTACTGCAGTTCCTGCCATGACTGCACTGGCTGCTATGTTAGTGAATCTGGCAAGAGACTCAAAGATCGAGTCTCAGAACATGAGAGAGCAATCCATTCCGTGGATTTGAACACTCAGCGATCGCGGAGCACTTCTGGTCTACCCAACGCGACATCGACCCACACTGCAAAGTTGAGATTATCGACCGATCCCGCCACTATGTCATGTCTGGTTGGAATTATTCCACATCTCATGTTGTGGTGATTCCTTTAACCGGATCAGAGGAGGTCACATTCATCCCATCACTGAAACAACCATCCTCCTGAATGATAAATGTTGGCACATGCAGCATACCCAAGCATAGCAGTTACAACCACAAGCCTCTACTCTCAACTGCGGACTGTTGGCTGCACCTGTGTCATGCACTTTACCTTGCATGACCACCATAGCCAGGCTAGTGACGTTCTGTACTATTTTTTTTTGTATTAACATTCCCAACTGAGAAAGTGCAACTTATATCCGAAAGCTGTTGGTGATTTAATTACTTTTTTTTATTTTAACTTGTTTTTTAAAATCAGTTCATTCAGGAACTGATTAAGTTCATTAAAGAAATTTTTACCATAAACCTGTTATCATTTTTATCCATTTTTTTCGGTGAAACTGCATTATATTTAGTAATATAACAAAGGTCTGACTTTACCAATCTGTTCAAATCTTGAAAGCAAATTTTAACCTGTGCAGGGAGAAATTCTCCAATTTCTCTAATTATAATTCCAATTTACTTGTGCAACATACTTAAAGAACTAGGAAGTTAATGACACCATTACTGCTACAGAAACTCCTACAGGAGTTAAGAAAACAACTGGCTTTTAATGCATTTTTTTTTACGAAATCAGTGATGACCAATTTTCTTCAGTTAGTAGCTGTTTCTGGAGCACATGATGATTCAAAGAGCATATAACATGACCCCCATCCCCCTCACTTGCATATAGCAATAACATATAAGTGAATGAATGTTCAAAATACTGTAGTACAGCAGGCCCTCGTTATAACGCGGTTCACTTTACTCATTTGCTATAATGCTGTTCTTATATTATAAACCCGTATCTGATTAAAATGCTGTCACAAATCACTATAATACTCTTTTACCAGCCTACAGATTGCATTTTTGGCATATTTAACGAAAACGTTTCATCTGATGGAGTCGATAGCTTGAAAAAGTTGACAGCAAAACAGTATTAAAAGATTTCCCACGCTGACTGGAGAAACTTTCCCATGCTCAGTGAAATTTTCTCACACGCTAATTTAATTGCAGTACAGTGACTTGTTACTTGTTCCAAGATCAACATTTTAAAAAATTATCAAGTATATTGCATGTTATATTTGCGTTATGTGCATTTATCAGAAGTCTAGTAATCACTCAGTATAGTATTAGACATTGTGCATAACAGACAGTTTACTTGAACATTGTATCATAATTAATACAACCAATGCAGTTACATTTTCGAAGAGTTAATAATGGTGGATAAGAATGAAAAAGCAACAACGTCTGGACGCAGTACGAAGACTACAAATGTAAGAAAAAGACTGTATTTGAAAATTAAATTAGACGTTTTGCAGCAAATCAATTCTGGTCAACGACAAGTGAATGTGTGCCATAATTTAGGACTGGCAGGTTTAACTGTAAGAACAATTATAAAGAATTAATTTATTTTATCACCGGGAAAGACAGCTGTTCCACTGCAAGCAACTAGGGCGTGGCCGGCTATTAGGATTGAAATGAAGAGACTTCAACTAATTTTATTGAAGATGATATGCAATGCAGAATTCAGTTAAGTTAAATATTATATGTACAGTATATATAAAAAAGAGATTAGCCTATATGATGATCTGAAGAAAGCTCACCTAAAAAAAAAAAAAAAATGTGGAACCATTTAAAACTAGTAAGGGCTGGATGAATAGATTTAAAATTCAGGGAGAAGTCGCAAGTGCAGATCAAGGAGCCAAAACTTTCAAAAAAGAACTTGATTTTAAACACATAATACCCCTCTTCAATAATTTTAACAAAAAAAGAACTTGTTAAAATTATTGAAGAGGGGTATTATGTGTTATACTTCTCAACAAGTTTTTAAAGAAGTTTCATATTGAAAGAAGAAAAAAATATGCCAAGTTTCAAAGCAGCGAAGGATCGGTTGACTTTATTGTTGGGTGGTAACGCTGTGGGGGACTTTAAATTAAAACCCCTTTTAGTTTACCAGGAAGAAGGCCAAAGTACAACCCAAAATCGACATATTTTTCATGATTAAATTCATCAATTTAGATCAATTAAATTCATAATTTTAATTGGAATTTTATGTTTAATTTTGATACATAAGAAGTTACCACATAATTATATACATATGTAACGTAGAATATTTTATAATGTACAACTATTTGAATATTAAGTATTTTGACCGACATTTGTGCATATTTTCACTGCTGTTTATTATTGATTAGGAAATATCCTGTGGCACCGACCGCAACTCACAAATACATGTGTTACCTTATGGGAATGCGCCATTCGCTTAGCGCGGATTCACTTAGCGCTCTGTTTTTCTGTAACAAATTATCAGTGTTAAGCGGGGGTCACCTGCAAGTGAATACTCCCAAATAAGTTTTGTGAGTATACACTTATAACAGGATTTTGTAGAATTAATGTTTCATCATAAATATCAGTTATTTATTAAATACAGATATTTTTTTTGTTCTTTTATTCCTTAGTGTTATTTTATTATGCCCATGAAGAAAGGGGAGTAAACATTAGAAATCAGTGGGAAAAATAGGTTTCACTTAATGAAATTTCCATTAACTGAGGGATACCTGTAATTTTTTTGATCCTGGAGGAGAAAAATATCCACATATTTTGATTATCCACATATTATACGAGCATCCTTGGATTCAGGGTAGGTCCATATGGACTGGAGTGTGAATATATATTCCCAAACACAAAAAGGTGATCAAAAGAATATGAGTAAATACAGACCTGTCAGTTTGGTATCTGTTCCAGGTAAAATAATGGAGTCACTGATTAAAGAAGTAATATCAGGACCATCCGGATAGGAATGCAATTATACTGCAGTCACAGTATGGATTTGTTAAGGGGCAGTCTTGTCTAACCAATCTGATAGGTTATTATGATGCAGTCACCAAGGAACAGGATGCAAAAAATTATTTTACTATCATATACTTGGATTTCAGGAAGGCTTTTGATACTGTTACACATAAAAAACTGCTATATAAATTGTAGCAGTATGGCATTAAGGAAAAGTTACTGCTATGGATAAAGGGTTGGTTAAGTGGAGAAGACGGAGTGGTTATCAGTGGTGTTCCCCAGAGTTCAGTGCTGGACCCATTGTTGTTTTCGATATTTATTAATGATCTAAAATCATTGTTATCAATATTACTGTTTGATATTGATGATATCAAACAGTAATATTGATGAAGATATATCTGGCTTAATGTCAAAGTTTGCAGATGATCTGGAGGTTGGCAGAGTGGTTAACGATAGTAATGATGCTATACTACAGCAGCAAGATTTTTAAAAAATTAGGTCAGTGGGCTGAGAAGTGGCAGTTGAAGTTTAACATTGACAGTTGCAAGGTACTGCATATGGATAGCAGTAATCTCAGAGAAACTTATCAACTGTGTGGAACTACACTCAGAGTAGTAGAGAATGAAAGACCTGAGGGTAATTATGTAGCCAGGTATGAAATTCTCTGAGCAGTGCAGACATGCTGCCTTGACAGCCCATGGGGTTTTGTCAATGATATACAGAAACTTTGCTAGTAGGGTTAAGGAGGTGATTATTCCTTTGTACAAGGCTATGTTTAGGCTGCATCTAGAGTATTGTATACAGATCTGGAAACCTTACTTTGGGAAGGATGTAGATCTGCTGGAATGAGTGCAGAGAAGGGCAACCAGATTGCTGAAAGATACAAAAGAGCGCTCTTACCTAGAAAGGCTTCAGTTCTGTAAATTGCAAAATCTGGACACTAGGCACTTGTGGGGTGATCTGATTGAGTTGTTTAAGGCCTTGAATGGATTGAGCAAGCTGAATGTGAATATCATTCTTCCTCTTGCTGAGACTACACACGAGGGGTCATAAATTAAGCCAAGGAAGGATTGTTCTAGGATGGATGTTTGGAAGTTTGTCTTCAGCCTGCAAGTGGTTGATTGTTGGAATAGGCTTCCATCTGTTGTAGAAGTGGATGGTTTGAATAAATTCAAGGAGGAACTAGACATTCTGAGAGAGAGAGAGAGAGAGAGAGAGAGAGAGAGAGAGAGGGGCTGATGCTTTATAAATTTTCTTACATCATTTGCCACTACTACACACCCAGATAACTGTGCGATAATTGTCTATATGAGATGAGGTGGAACTAAAGTCTACATCCAGGCAAGTATTGTGAATGTATACTATACATTCATATTATAACATTTATGGCTGATCGCATTAAGCCTAGTCTGATTGTTGTTACAGTGTCTGTTTTGCCAGTTTTGAGATTTTCAGAGAATTTAGAAATTACAGACTTGAGCAAAAAGTTCAGCTCATTAAGAGGAAGACTCAAAGATTTGATTATTTGAATATAAAACTTGCCCAGAGCCTTAACTTTAAATTCAAATAATGATTATTAAAGACAAAGCAATATATATATATATATATATATATATATATATCCAATATTTTAAATTAAATAAAATAAAACATAAGCCAGTAGTATGGCAAAAACTGTAGAGCGAAAATTAACATAAAAATAACCCAAATAAACAAACAAGCGAAAAGAGAGAATAGACATAAATAGTAGCCCAGAGACCCTTATAATTTCGAACTTTAAATCCAATTAACAAAAACTAAACAAAATTTAGAATAATGCCAATTACATATTAATTTAGCGGTACCCCCCCCCCCCCCCCGAGAGGTGCCAGTTCCGAAACACGTGAAATATCACCAAAAAGAGGGTTAAAAGAACTACCAAACGATAACAAAATCAAAATAAATTAAAATAAAATAGACTGACCATCATGCCCCATATCGACAGAGGACCACGAGGCCAATAATGGTCATGGAATCGCTGCATTTCAATCGCTATACAAATCGTCGCCATGGTGAAAAGATCGAAGTACCAATTCACCCTTCCTCCTCCGATCGATCCACCAATGCAGAGGATTTGCATGGCGGTGGTCCTTATGCAGCGAAAAATAAATTATAGAACAGACAGCACTCTAGAGCAGAGCCACACCACTGACATACTGTAAGCTGAATCAGCTTATATAGAAGAAAAAAGAAAATAGATGGCGGCACAGGCGCTGCTAAATTAGCATATCGACCCATTACTATTGAATTATATTAAATGTTGACAAAGGTTAAATTATAATAAAAAATAAATAAATAAATTAATAATTAAGCATTCATTAGAGGCAGCGACATGCAATTCCTCCATATGAAGCCGAAATATATACTACCATTGAATTATATTAAATATTGACATAAGTTAAATTATAATAAAGTAAATAAATAAATAATTGAGCATTCATTAGAGGCAGCAACATGCAATTCCTCCATATGAAGCTGAAATACATCCAATATTTTAAATTAAATAAAATAAAACATAAGCCAGTAGTATGGCAAAAACTGTAGAGCGAAAATTAACATAAAAATAACCCAAATAAACAAACGAGCGAAAAGAGAGAATAGACATAAATAGTAGCCCAGAGACCCTTATAATTTCGAACTTTAAATCCAATTAACAAAAACTAAACAAAATTTAGAATAATGCCAATTACATATTAATTTAACGGAACTGGCACCTCTCGGGGGGGGGGGGGGGTACTGCTAAATTTATATGTAATTGGCATTATTCTAAATTTTGTATAGTTTTTGTTAATTGGATTTAAAGTTCGAAATTATAAGGGTCTCTCGGCTACTATTTATGTCTATTCTTTCTTTTCGTTCGTTTGTTTATTTGGGTTATTTTTATATTAATTTTCGCTCTACAGTTTTTGCCATATTACTGGCTTATGTTTTATTTTATTTAATTTAAAATATTGGATGTATTTCAGCTTCATATGGAGGAATTGCATGTTGCTGCCTCTAATGAATGCTCAATTATTTATTTATTTACTTTATTATAATTTAACTTATGTCAATATTTAATAATTCAATGGTAGTATATATCACAAACCACTGAAAAATGGGAATTGACCATTTTCAGTGACAATATTGAATTTTATGACTAAGTTTCGTGCACTTATGTTTTATTCCATCAATGACTGGGGAGTATCAAAAGAAGTATATACAACAGAAGAATAGCTTAGTAAACTGTAATATTAATGAATATAAAAGTATTTTGCTCTTATAAAGAAAATGCAGGAAGGCTCAAAATTAATTTAAATTTTGAAAATTAAAATTATGCAAAATATGTATTTTAATTATAAATCAGATTGAACAATTACGATTTTTTGTTTTAATTTATATATTTTTTGTTGATTAGCAAGCAGTTTGTCTAGTCGGAGATTTTCTGGGTCTTCAATGTCAGATACTGAAAACCAAGATTCATCTGTATTTGCTAGTTCCCCAGTGGAGAGTAAGTAGTATATATCAATTTTATCCAAATATTTCATTGTTATTTTTTCACTGCTCATCTTGATGTGTGCCCTTTCTCCAGTATGGAATAACACAATTTGCTTAAAATTCTATTTTAGCATGTTAATAATTTGCCTGTATGTGGTACACACACCACATGTTTTGATGTCTTGGTTTTGTTTTTTACAGAAATATTCACTAAACTGTCATAGCATTATGTGATTAGCTAATTAAAAAAAAAGATATTTTTTTTCTATAATTGTAATTTTGCTGTTATACATAGTTGGAGAGTCTTTTGTCTAATTTTTACTTTTCCGCATCAGAGTATTTGAGAACCCATAGGTGGGAATTTGGGAGGAGTGTTATTTCTGTTGTAAATTTGGTTTTGATTGGAGCTACATACTGAAATCTTATGAGAGTGGGGGGGGGGAGACACAGATGCACATGACAATTTCATAAACCAACAAACATTTGGAAAGTAGACAAAAATGGTGACAGTTTTTGGAATGTTTTCTTGAAAAAAAAAAAAAAAAAAAAAGCTGACTGTTAAGTGGTGAAATCTTATTTATCTATTCAGAGTCCAGACTATGGAAAATGGCAGACAAAACCATATGGCTCTTTGTACTCTGTGACTGTATAATGGTTTACCACTTGTCTGCCACTCCTTCAGAGGGGTCTGAGTTCAAATCATCAGACACTAGAGGTATTGGTATTCTTAGAGGCCTCTTAAGGGACAGAGAAGTTTTCTGAACTGAGATAGATAATGTACAGCCCTCCCCCAAGGAATTCTGGATATTTTGACCTCTGAAATGTGCTGATTGGTCTGTGACACATATGTATAAACACAGCATCTTTTTGAAATCTGTGTTTCTCTTTGATAGCAAGAACTATTGAAATGAATTATTGTGCCACTCTGACAAAACATTTTCAGCAGCATTAGCACTGATACTATTATTACTATGAAAAGCAGTCTACCTCATATCAATGTAATGATATGAGGTAAAACTACTTTTTTGCCATTGATATGATGGACATGACAATCTTTGTTAAACAGGTAGTTATGTGCCATAGGAAAAGCAGTCTACTTTTCACATGGCAGAAGTACTTACTCACTTTTGCAGTAAAGTTGAGTATGGACATTCGTTTTCAAGTAGAATGCCACATGGAGTAAAGCTCAGCGAATAAGAACATGGATACGTAGTTCATATTGTTGTAGGACTTACTATAAGACAAATTTTTAAGTTCCATTAACCATTGTATGGAACATTTTACAGAAGTGGAAGTTGAAAGGAGATGCAAAAGTTGAGGCACTAAAAACAGCCAATCATGTTTTGATAAAAAGGGTCTTCAGAACATTCAAACAGATTGCCAGTCAGTATCTCAACTACAGCATTAGAAAAATCACTTGAGAGATCCAGTAGCATATTGGAGGGATCAACAGCTTGATTCCCATAATAGGGCTTTGCACCTGGAATAGTTTTTAGGATTGAGCAGTGGAGTCAACAGCTATAATGCTGCCATACTCAAAAAAACTGTACATTAGAGGAGTGGAAATGCATTTCTCTGCAGCAATGAATCATAGCACATGCTCCTTCAACCTGATAGAAGAATCTATGTCACAACAGCCAGGAAAACATTTCTGTTATACCCTTGTTGATGCTCTTGTGGATTGCACAGTTGGTAATCACAGTCCTCCCACACACCAGCGAAAAATATCTAGTTCTAGTCCTGTCGATGACCATTCTGTAGCTATATCTTAAAATGAGACTACCTGTTTAACAAATTTCCAAAAAAGTTTTGTTTATCCACAAGAAATATAAACAATAAAAGTTTTGGAAATTTATTAAACAGTGTAGTCTCATTTTAGGATATAGCTGTAGAATGTTTCTTTATGAATTTAAGTATATTGATTCTGAATATGACCTTAGAGAAATGAAAGAAAACTAAACATACAATAATAGCATATCAGACTTATTAATATGATTGTATCTTTGATACAAGTAAACAAGCTAAAAAAAAAAAATCAAAACTTAAAAAAGGTAGAAACCCTCCTCCAATTAATAAAAAAATATATATATATATTCCTTAAAAAGGTACACTTGAACTTATTTGTTTTTGGTGATTAGTGTGAACATTTTGAACCAAAAATCAAATATCATATTGTCCATCAAAGATTCATTCCATCTGCCTTGATCTTCTCCATTGACTATATGTCCTGGTGCAATCTCTCCCTATGAAGGGCGATTTTAATTAAGAACATTCTTCATTAAAATTGCTCAGGCTTCATCTGAAAAATCCAGGTGCGATTACAAGTAATGGACCATGACTGACATTCTGTAGTTTTTCCTTATTATTTTATCAACTTGTGAACTAGTTCTTTGTATTATTACCAAGAAACCCATTCACTCTTAATGTGACCAATAAAAACATTCACTACAAGACAGAACGACTGGCCCTCCTAGGTAGCACCATTGGTAGGATCACCATTCTCCCCCAGACCTGGTGTGTAAAAGACCTGAGTTCGAGTCTCATCGATGATGGGAGGAATTTTTATGGACCTTTTTCACAACATGGCTGAGTTAGTCTGTCTCCAGCGAGGGTAACATGGTTTTCTTCTCCCAGAAACTTGGGTTTTTCATCCAGAAGAAATCCAAGACCGCAATTTACAATGTAACTGAGCAATATAGCCATAGTAGCTGATGCTACTGAAAACCATGCTTGATTGATACTGAAAACCATTTCTCTTGATTGATACTGACATGTTCTTATCTTGTATGGATACTTTGAATTAATGAAGTTTTAATGCCCACATTGGCGTGGACAGATCTGGTTGGGAAACAACATTGGGCAAGTTTGGCCATGGGAAGATCAATGACAACGGACTACGTTTGTTGTCCTTTGCCGCATCTAACAACCTGATCATTGGAAACAGCCATTTCCAGCACCCTCAAAAACATCAACTTACATGGCGAAATCCATCTGGCAAGGACTCGGCAATCCTGGACTACATTTTGATCAATGCCAAATTTCGCTCATCACTCATGGACGTTCGTGCCATGAGGGGACCTGATTGCGGATCTGATCACTACCTCATCCGGGCTAAGGTGCAGCTCAAATTACAGCATGCAAAAAGATCATCTCGGTCAGCCAAGCTGGACTGGAGACAGCTAATGAATGCTGCCAACAAACAGGCATATCAGATCGCCCTATCCAACCGCTTCGAGATGCTGGCCGTGCCCGAGGATATAAATGAAGAAGAAAAGCAGATCTCTGATGCCATCCTGGAATGTGCCAAGCCCCTATGTCCACCTGCCCGACGTCGAACGCAACCATGGATATCAGACGAGTGCCTCGACCTCGTGGACAAACGGAAACAGGCAAAGTTGGTCGACTTTGAATGGTACCGGCAGCTAAACCGAGAAGTCCGACAAAGAATGACAGCAGAAAGAGAAGCATACTGGAACCAAGTGGCAGACGATCTTGAAGTGGCGGCATCCAAGAACGAGTACTGCACTCTCTACCGCACCCTCAGATGTCTGAGTGGAAAGACCAAATTGACTAGTGACAACATCAAGAATGCTGATGGGGACCTTCGTGCGATCACCATCCGAACGCCTGCAATGGTGGAGTGAATTCTTCAAAGCTTTGTATAATCACGACCCACCTCAGGGACCGCCAGCAACAGCACTCTCGATCGACCCCCCTGAGGTATCCATGGTCGATGTTGAGCCTACAGTAGAAGAAGTGAAAGCAGCCATACAATCCCTGAAGAATGGCAGGGCACCAGGAGTGGACCAAGTCACCACAGAAGCGATCAAAGCCGGGGGAGATGTACTGCTTCGCCGACTACACTCACTCCTCAAAACCATCTGGTGCACTGAACAAATTCCGCTAACGTGGAGGAAAGCCATTATCGTACCGATCCACAAGAAAGGTGATAACCGGGACTGCAAGAACTACCGTGGCATCAGCCTCCTTTCCATCATCGGAAAGGTCTTTATGAAGATCATCCAGTCAAGATTGCAAAAACATCGCGAGCAAACGAGTCAAGAAGAACAGGCAGGATTTAGACCCGGGCGAGGATGCTGTGATCAAATCTTTGCCATTCGTCAGCTGATGGAGGAGAGGATCCGGTGTGGACAGCGAACCGTCATTGTTTTCATTGACTTTAAGTCTGCTTTCGACTGTGTCCACCGGCCTGCCTTATGGAAACTACTAGAGGTTGAACATGTACCTCGAAAAGTCATCACACTCCTCCAAACTGCATACAACGGTTTAACCAGCCAGGTGTGCATCCAGAACGATTTATCTGAGGAATTTACCATCCAAACTGGAGTCCGCCAAGGAGATGTAGCCTCCCCGTTGCTTTTCAACATCGTGGTCGACGCCATTATGAGGCAAGCATTCAGAAACAGACAGGGCATACAATATGACAAGGATCACTATGTGACTGACCTGATGTTTGCTGATGATAGTGCTATCCTTGCCGGTAACGACGCTGAAGCCACGGACATCCTCTACGACATTGCCCGCATGGCCCGGCCATACGTTTTGAAGATCAATGCTGGTAAGACAAAGGCCCTGACAACAGATGGGTCGCAAGCCACCATCTATCTCGAAGGCGTCCAGATCGAGCAAGTGCAGGACTTTAAATACCTTGGTTCGCTGGTCCAGGAGAAGAAAGTTGCATCCACCATGGAAATCCACAGCAGAATTGGACAGGCGGCCACTGCGTTCGCCTCGCTCAAATGGTGTCTGTGGAAGAGGACCAACATTTCCACAAAGACTAAAATCCGACTCTTCCGGACTTTGATCCTGCCCATTCTTCTTTACGGATCGGAAACATGGATTTGTCTCAAGTTAGATTTGAACAAACTTGGGGTATTCCAAATGCGATGCCTGCGGCAGATCTTGGGCATCTCTCTTCACGACCGCATCACTAATGATACCATCCGCGCCAGATGCCAACAGCAACCAACCATTGCCGACCAAATCCAGAAGCGGAGGCTTAGATGGTTTGGCCACGTATGTAGAATGGGCACGAACAGAATACCATCCACACTCCTTTGGAGACAACGACCCACCCAATGGAGCATCCAACGGACCGCACCTAGGAAAACGTGGGCCAAGCAAGTGGAAAATGACTTGAAGAGCCGACGTCTCAACCTTAACCAGGCCAGGACTGACGCCATGGGGCGCCTCCGTAGCCAGGTGGGAAGGAGCAGCAATGCGTAGCACACGCTTCTTGATTAGACCGGGGTTCAAGCCAGTCACCACCAAATACGGAGGATGCGGAAAGGTCAGGGAATGACCACTGCATATCCCAGAGCAATATGGCCTTAGTTGCTAATGCTCCTAAAAAAAAAAAACCAAATAACAAAATAACCAACTGACGCCATGGATCGTAAGATATGGAAGAACATCACAGAGCAAGTCCGAAACCCTGCGGCACCTACAGCAGCATACTGGTTACGTGGTCAACCGCCTCCCCCAGCTGCCAGCTAAGGACCGAAGAAGGATGAAGTTTTACTGACCATTGGAAAGGTGTTTATGAAACTAGTCATGTCGGTTCCATAAGTCTCAGGACTTTACCTGTTTCCTGCCTATTCAAGGTCTGATGATAATCTGTTGTTTCTTTTTGCTTGCTTTTTAGTTTTCCTGTTTGCTTGGTTCAGTAAATATTACAGATACCAGTCAATTTACAGTGGAAGAAAAGCTAACACCAGTGATGTGAACAAGAGGACACACACAAACAAGGCAGTAAAACAGGTGCCAGAGGTCTACAAAGAGGCATTAGCATTAGTAGAGGCATATGATGCAAGAAAGCAAGCTTATGCAGCATCAGCCAAAAAAAAAAAACACTCCAATTTCACCCCTCTGTTCATTTGAAATACCTGTCCAGCTGAGCCTTAAATTTATTTAGGCTATCAACTTCCACAACAAGGGATGGAAGTCTGTTCCACCAACCAACTACCCACTGGCTAAAGGCAAATTTCTGCACATCTATCCTACATCTGTCTTTCCTCGATTTGAATTTATGCCCTCTCAGGTGATTATTCTGAGCAATAGGAAGAATCCCATCAGAATTGAGCATGCTCAAACCATTCAAGACTTTATACACCTCTATCAGATCACCTCGCTGGTGCCTAGTCTCCAGACTCTGTAATTTGCAAAACTTAAGCCTTTCTTCGTAAGAGCAACCCTTTGTTCCATTCACTAATCTTGTTGCCCTTCTCTGTACTCGTTCCAGCAGCTCTACATCCTTCTTGAAATGATGCCTCCAGACCTGTATACAGTACTCAAGGTGTGACCTGACCATTGCCGTATACAAGGGATTAATCACCTCCTTATCCCTGCTAGAAAGATTCATGTTTATCATTGACAAAAACACCATGAGCTACTCTTGCAGCCCGTCTGCACTGCTCAGAAAACTTCATATCTGCCTGCACAATTACCCACAGGTCCTTTTCATTCTCTACCACTGTCAGTGTAGTACCACAGAGTTGATACGTTACTCTGGGGTTATTACTGTTTCCCATATGTAGTACTTTACATTTGTCAATGTTAAACTTCATTTGCCACCTCTCAGCCCATCTGCTCAACCTTTCCAGATCCTGTTACAGCAGCATACTGTCAGTAGTGCCCTTAACAACCCTGGCAACCTTTGTATTGTCTCCAAACTTGAACATTAAGCTTGATATACCATCATCAATATCATTTATAAATACAGAAAACAACAATGGACCCAACACTGAACCTTGAGGGACTCCACTAATAACATTAGTCCACGATGAGCAGTGTCGTGGACTAATTGATTACCACTCTCTGTCTTCTCCCACTCAACCATTCCTTTATCCATAGCATCAATTTGCCTCCAATGCCACACTGCTCCAGTTTGTGCAGCAGTCTTCCATGTGCAACAGTATCAAAAGCCTTTCTAAGATCCAAGTATATAATATCAAAGTTATTCCCTGCATCTAGTTCTTTTGTGACTGCATCATAGTATCCAATCAAATTGGTCAGGCAAGACTTTCCCTTAACAAAACCATGCTATGTTCAAGCTATAACTGAAGTCTTGTCTAGATGATCCTGCAGTGCTTCTTTAATCAGTGCCTCCATTAATTTTCCTGGAACAGAAGTTAAACGCACAGGTCTATAATTACTTGTGAGGATCAAATTACTTATTTGATCGTCCTTTGTGAATTGGGGTCACATTTGCACATCTCCAATCTATGGGTACCTCCCCTGAGTCCAAAGAAGCTCTTATAGTTATGGCCAGGGCTTTGCTTACTTCCTTTGCTGCCTCCTTTAATATAACTGGATAGATCCCATCCACCCAGGGTTCCTTTTTTATGTTTATCCTCAACAATTTCTACTCCACTTTGCTCTCAGTGATTACAAAATCATCTAGCTCACTGCCAGAGTTTACTTCACCTCTGGCATTCCCCTTCCTGAATTCTTCATGTGTGAATGTAGAGGCAAAATACTTGTTTAGTTTGTTAGCCACCTGAGCAGGATCATCAACAATTGAACCATCAATATTCAGTGGACCAATCTGATTCATCCCTTTTCTTCTAGAGTTTACATAGGTAAAGAACTCTTTTCTGTTTTTCTTTGCATGTGCATCCTTTGCCAAGGATTTCTCATAATATGACTTTGCCTGCCTAATCTCCTTTGTGACTTGGTTACAGACCAGCTTATATCTATCATAGGCTTCCATGTCACCCATTAATTTATATGTATCCCATGCATTTTTCTTCTCTGCCATATGTCTCATTAGTTCATCTGACATCCATTTAGGCCTAAACCTTGAAAAATTTTTCTTAGTTGGTATGTAAAGCCTAGTAGCTTCCAAGATAAATTCTTTGAATGCTTTCCATTTTGAATTTCCTGTTGGTAACATGATCAGTTGGTCCCACTGTATAGAATTTAAATACTGTCTCAGACCATCGTAGCCGCCTTTACGAAAGCAATACCCCTTCCCTTTACCCCTGATGGTAGTTACCTCTTTGAGTAAATCCCACTTCAGCACACTGTGATCACTGCCACCTTGTGATTCCTTTATCTGCAGATTTTTAATTCATGTAGAATCACTACTAATAATCAGATCAAGAGAATTGCTCCCTCTAGTTGCCTCCCAAACATGCTGATGTAGAAAACAATCATCCAATAAATCCACAAAAGCCTTGCTAGTGTGTGAGTGACCAACCCACAAATTCCAGTTAATATCTGGGAAATTGAAATCCCCCATTATAAGACTGATTTACTGGCCCACTCTATTTCCCTGTACAGTTTTTTTATTATACTCATCAGAGTCATTAGACCTATAGCACACTCCTACTCAATTTTGATCTCCCAATGCATATGTCACACCAAACTGACTCTACACTGCACTGTCCAGCGATGTCGACTGGCTTTACTTCCTTGGATTTTATGTGTTTCTTAACTAATAGCATAACCCCTCCTCCCTTCCTATCCTTTCTGTACACATTGTATTCCCCAAATTCCAGTTCTGCATTCCTTATATCTGTGTGACCCCACATCTCTGATATCCCAACAATATCTGCCTTTGATGTTTTGAGCAATATTTCAAATTCATCAAATTTATTTACCAAACTCCTAGCACTGGTGTATATGCAAGTATACATGCACCTGTTCCTATTCTTAGGGACCCTAACACAACCCATGTGTTTACTTGTACCACAATGACTCCCAGTAGTCTCTGAAATACCCTGCATCTTGTTTTCCAGACTGCTGCTCATTTCAATAGAAGCAGTGCAAGAATCACTTTCACCTCTGCCAGTGGCTACTGTTAATCTATTAGTCCTTGTATCCCCCAAGCTAGCAGTTTTCCGACCCACCTAACACTGCCTCGATAGCATTAGCAAATATTCTTGTTCCCTTTCTATTTAAGTGTATCCCATTCCTGTAGAAGCAGTCTCTCCCGTTAACAAGTACAGACCAGGCTGAAAAAAATTCTACCCCTTGATCCTTGCACAATCTTTCCAGGGCCGAATTGTTGATCGACAAGGCTCTTATCATATACTCCCTCCTATCGTGTCTGGGCAGAATTATAGACACTTTCAAATTCAACCCTAATTCACGGCTTTTTTTCAACAGTGACCTGTACTTGTTAAGTAATTCCGCTGGTCTCCTACTCTTAATATCATTAGTGCCAACATGTATAACAATATCACCTTTTGTGCCCGTAAAAGTTGATATCCGCTCTACGCCATCAACCTTTACTCCTTGCAGACATAACCTGGTCCTGTTCCACCTATCCTTTTTACAAAGCATGTTCCCCGTTTCCCTGACAATAGAATCACCAACAACCACTAGTTCCTGTGGGACCATTGCATTCTGCCTTGGGGGTTGCTGCTGTGTTGCGTGATGATCAAGTGCAAGCTCTGGCATTGATGTGGGCAGCTGAGAGCTTGATGGGCCCCTCAATTTAGATCCTTTGAGGGCATCCACCCTGTCCTTCAAGCTCTCATATAGGCCCATAACAACGCTAAGTTATCGCATGATTTCCTTACACTCCTTACATCACACACACACACACACACACACACACACACACACACACACACACAAAGAAATCCCCCATGGCAATATCATGTCCCGTACTCGATTGCTCCACAAACATCAAGCGAGCAGTTCATTTTAAAAGGCTGTGATTCAGAGGGCAACTGCCCCCTTCAATTCTTCCCTTAGCCACAGCACTTCTGTTAGCTTGAGCCTTTTGCTTTGCTGCTCTGCTCTGATTTCGATATAATTTCATTTTCAGTACAAAATTATAACCTAAACTTGTATCCCAACGCTGTTATAACACTATATTTCTATATATTTTTTTCAGTATCGAGTATTATCAATGAGTTCTGTTTATATAACTTCCGTATCAAGTTATGTATTAATTAATTTTGTTATGTTTGTAAAATCTAAGTCATTGTATGTATTTAGTTAAAAAGTACAGTTTAATTGACAATGAAGTTTAACAAGATTAGTAGCTTTTACTGATTAATTGACAATATTATATAATATACTATACTAAGCTAACGCTAATGTTACTAACGTAACTAAGCTAACGAGATTTTGAAAGCCAGTGCCATCCAAACTGAATCATCATCTTTAGGAAAAAGAAGGCATTTCAGACTGGAATCACACTGGACGGCACATGCAGCAGATGGCTGAAAATTTGTCATCTGGAAATGCAAAATATTCAAGCATTTGTTCTCAAATATCCAAAAACATCGTTACGAAAACAGTCTGCAGAGATGGGTGTTTCAAAGACATCATTATATCACACATTGAAACATGACCTTAAAATGAAACCGTGTAAACCAGCTATCATTTCTGAATTATCAGATGCAGATCATGAAAAGTGACTGATGACTTGTGACAGATTGCTGCAGCATTTTGATACTTTCCTAAAAGATCAAAGATCGTGTTTTAGTGATGAGTGTGCTGTTTATCTCAGTTCATCTCCATGCAGTTTTTTTCCTTTGGAGTGATGCCATCCACATTGTGTAAAAAGTGCAAGATCACCACCACATGTTATGGTTTGGGCGGCATTACCTGCCCACCACCTCATTGGTCCTTGCTTTTTTGATGGGTTTGAAATTATCTCAACCAGCAGTTATATCTGAACATGCTGGAAAATTACTTCATTCCAGAACTTGAGAGACATGGAATAGCTCAAAAAATTTATCTTCAGCAGGATGGGCTACTTGTGCATCATTTATTTGCAGTTCAGAGTTATCTTGACCAAATTTTCTGTAACTGTTGGATTAGCAGGTCTTCACCAGCACTTCTATGGCTAATGCACATTCCACTTGTGGTAATGCCTTGTGAGGGTATGTTAAAGCTAAGGTTTCAGAACATTGCATACCATCTGTTGATGAACTGAAACAATGAATTCAGAATGCATTTGCAATGATAACACACAGAATGTTGCATCATTCATGGTGAAGAATTGTCTTGAGCTATGACAATGGTGGATGTTTTACTGATGCACTTGATGTCTAAAGCACATGATATTGTTTTACTATTGTACTGAGTACTGGTATTAACAATTTGAAGTAATATGTTGCAGGAGCAGATTTATTTTTATTTTTTTGAAACATGGGGGTGCATGATGCGAGAGTCCATGAAAAAATGTCATGTTATGGAAATTTTTAAAAGACAAGGAGAAGCAAAAGCAAAGTTTAATGAATAAAAAAATTAGTATTAATGATAAAAAAGTAACTCATTATCATACTCATCTGTCTTATTTTACTCCGAACTCAGAGTTAGACTGTGCTTTTTTAACGAGTTGTCTTATGTATTACACTACAAATATTAGCTACCTTATAAATTAAATCACTTGTTATTTGAATAATTGGTACATGAAGTACATAAACTACAAAGTTATTTTTCTATTTAGGCTTCCAGTAAAAGTTACCTATATCTTCTAAATATGCTCTAGTTTCGTGAGTAACTAGAATGTATTAACTAAAAATGAATATATTCTCGTTATATACTTATTTCTTGTGCCTATATTTTAGATTTATCTAGACCTAATACTAGTACCCCTCTGAGTGCTCATGTCAACTCTTCAAATAGTATGAAGAATTCCAGTCCACCTTCCAGTCTTTTTGGTTCTAATATATCTTTAAATCAATCACGAAATAGCACTGGTATGTATATCAGTAAATCTTTTGACTCTGTTATTCCTATTACAATTTGAAGTAACATACATAAGAATTTTCTGTTTTATTTCATATATATTTTACTTTGCATTTTAGATCATACAGGATAAGTCAGAATTCACACAACTTAAAAAAATTGTAAGTGTTAATTTGCTATTGACAAATTGATGGAATTCAGTTCAGACTTCAAGAGTAGCATCAGTGGGCATTCCTAGATGTTCGACAGCTGTTATGTTTATGTTAGGTCTTCAGTCACTTTCCAATAGTGTTGTTTTTTTTTTTTTTTTTACAAGAAATGCAGAGTATTGTTTTTCCATATATAGTACTGTTCATAATCAAACATTATTTTATATACTAGTCATATGCTGCACATGCCCAAACAGATTATCAAAAGATATATCCCAATTCTCCTATTTGAAATATGTGTCCAATTTCAAGATTCATTAGCCGTTTCTGCAAACTGTGCATGTTGATTTTTGCAAATTCCCACAGCAGTGATATCAGAGAAGCAAATAACAGTTATCTTAACTCAGACTGTGTACTGTTAGTCTGCCCCTCATATTCCAATCCCAAACAAATGCAGTGCCTGCTCAGAACTACTACTCAAAGAGGACCAGAAAGATTCAAAGCCCAAAATTCATTAACATCCCATTGGCTCAATTTTTATTTGCAACACATTCGTGGAATCCCTTTTATAAATCTCCCTCTGTAGACTATCACATGTCAGATTTTACACTGGAACAATATAATTTTTCAAACACAATGTCAAAAATTTGCATAATCTTATATAATTCCAAACAGTGGTGGAATTACTAGCTCTCAGCTTTTTTAAAGAAAAAATCAATCTGCACACAGGAATTGCAAACAGTGCCCATTGAGCTACAGTTTCAGCGAGTTCATTGATAAAACGAAATTCTCTTAGCATCTGAAGATTGCATTCTGTTCTTATATAGACAAGTATACCAAACAAGGTGAAAAGAATTTTTTCAGCTCCTCTTCATCAAACTGAGCATCCTAAGCGCACTATGCTGAATGGAATGGATCAACCATATTTTTAGGTTCTTCTCGCTCAAAGTAATGATAGATCCAACCTGGGACAATTGCTCGGTTAATATGCAAGTCGTAGCATATTTTTTATCTTGACCAAATTTTCTGTAACTGTTGGATTAGCAGGTCTTCACCAGCACTTCTATGGCTAATGCACCTTCCACTTGTGGTAATGCCTTGTGAGGGTATGTTAAAGCTAAGGTTTCAGAACATTGCATACCATCTGTTGATGAACTGAAACAATGAATTCAGAATGCATTATTAAAGTAGGGAGCATATCAGTTCATTGATCATCTGTAATCATAATTTCAAGTTAAGAGTTGAAGCAGAATGACTGCCCTAGATGGCACAAGTCCTGATGGACTTAAAAAGAAACACTATTTAATAATTTGTGCATACATTACGTTCATTGTTGAATCTTTCGACAAGGGATGAAAGGACTTAAACACAAATTAAATTAATATAGAATTGAGAAAACCTAGATTTTTTCTCAATTCTTATAATAGTTGCAACATAAATTTTAGAGTTATACACAGAATAATTTGGTTCTGCAAAGAATTACTCAAGTAATATCTTAGTTGTCATTTTAGTGTAGTAACCTTTGTCCTGCAGAAATAAACATCAGTATCATATGTGTTTCCTATCTTATAACTGAAAGGTACAGAAAGAATCAGTCATAAGATTATTGTGGTTTTCCAGTGAACAGTGTGATCAGATATTTTTTGGAGGGACTCCAACTTTATCTCAAATTGAAGGGATTGGGAGAGTTGAGATAGGCATTCGCTGCACAAAATTTATTAGAAGAGAAGAAATTTTCAACTGGGAAATGGGGGTACTTTGTGTTTTTATATAATTCAGTTCTTGACCGGTGGTGTCCAGATTTTAAATTTTATCACTTTAAAACAGAATTCGATAGGATCAAGAAGCATGTGCTACGCACTGCTGCTCCTTCCCACCTGGCTACGGAGGCGCCTTAGAGGCGACTACGATGGTCTGAGACAGTATTTAAATTCTATACAGTGGGACCAACTAATGATGTTACAAACAGCAAATTCAAAATGGGAAGCATTCAAAGAACTTATCTTGGAAGCTACTAGGCTTTACATATCAACTAAGAAATATTGTTCAAGGTTTAGGCCTAAATGGATGTCAGATGACTAATGAGACATGGCAGAGAAGAAGAATGCATGGGATACATATAAATTAATGGGTGGCATTGAAGCCTATGATAGATATAAGCTGGTCTGTAACCAAGTCCCAAAGGAGCAAAGGCATATTATGAGAAATCCTTGGCAAAGAAAAACAGAAAAGAGTTCTTTACCTATGTAAACTCTAGAAGGAAAGGGATGAATCAGATTGATCCACTGGATATTGATGGTTCAACAGTTGAGGATCCTGCTCAGGTGGCTAACAAACTAAACAAGTATTTTGCATCTACATTCACACATGAGGAGTTATTCAGGAAGAGGAATGCCAGAGGTGAAATAAACTCTGGCAGTGAGCTAGATGATTTTGTAATAACAGAGAGCAAAGTGGATTAGAAATTGTTGAGGATAAACATAAAAAAGGTACCCGGTGTGGATGGGATCTATCCAGTTATATTAAAGTAGGGAGCAAAGGAAGTAATCAGATGAGAGCTTCTTTGGACACAGGGGAGGTACTCATAGACTGGAGATGTGCATATGTTTCCCTAATAAACAAAGGAGGATCAAAGGCTGACACAAGTAATTATAGACCTGTGAGTTTAACTTGTGTTCCAGGAAAATTAATGGAGTCACTGGTTAAAGAAGCTCTGCAGCATCATCTAGACAAGACTTCAGTTATAGCTGAGACACAGCATGGTTTTGTTCAGGGAAAGTCTTGCCTGACCAATTTGATTGGATACTATGATGCAGTCACAAAAGAACTGGATGCAGGGAATAACTTTGATATTACACAGGGTGTCTCAAAAATATTGGTACAAACATTTAGGGGAGGTAGGTAACATCTAAAGGAATGTGAATCGTATAGAAACCCATAACCGCCGACCGGGCTAGCCGGGTGGGCAAAGTGCCCACCTGGCAACCCAAAGGTCGCGGGTTCAAATCCCGCCTTGGGCTTAGACCAAAGTACTGCAAAAACCTTGGGAGGTGCATTATGGCCACAGAAGCCGATGCGCCAATAATTACAAAAAAAAAGAACCCATAACGGGAAAGTAGTAGCAGAGACACAAGAAGCAGAAATGACACAAGACAGTAATTAGTGGCAAACATTTATTTGACATAATATTAACAATGATGGATGCATTTTATGATGTTACAACAGATGCTCAAAGGTTCCACCATGAGACGCGATGCATGCGTTACATCGACGCAGCATGGATTGGCGGACACTGTTGAACACACCTGGAGTTTATTTGACAGTAGCAGCAGCGCAGAAGAGTCTCACCACAAGATCCATTTCCGTCTCCACAGGCGATTCATACACAATAGTTTTGAGGACCCCCCACCCACACACAGAAAGAAATCAAGGCTCATTAAATCAAGTGAGCGTGGGGGCCAGGCAATGAGTCCACCACGGCCAATCCATCGATGCCCAAAACGCATGTTCAAATGGTCACGAACACACTTTCCATAATGGGCAGGCACCCCGTCATGTTGAAACCAAAAGTTGCATCTCACATTTGCTGGAACGACGTCAAGTAACCCTGGTAGAACTTGTTCAAGAAAGATCCGATATTTAGCATAGTTCATGCGGGATGGCAACAGGTATGGGCCGACTAAGCAGTCACCGACCATACCTGCCCACACATTTATTGCGAAGCGATGTTGTGCCACACGGCCCCTCTGCTAATCTATACACTAGGCGCATCTCTGACAGCTCGCAGTTCATATATCGATGCATGCTCTTCGTGCGCCGACTACTGCTTGAATGAGTAGACCAGAAATTTTCCCTCTTGCGAGCTGATGAACAACGCCGTGTACCAACTTACGGTGACGTTTCCAGTTATGGGTTCCTATGCGATTCACATTCCTTTAGATGTTACCTACCTCCGCTAAATGTTTGTATCAATATTTTTGAGACACCCTGTATATTTGGATCTTAGAAATGCTTTTGATACTGTTGCACATGAAGACTGCTGCACAAATTGCAGCAGTGTGGCATTGGAGGCAATTTGCTGCTATGGATAAAGGGGAGAAGACAGAGAGTGATAATCAATGGACACTGCTCATCGCGGCCTAATGTTATTAGTGGAGTCCCTCAGGTTTGGTGTTGGGTCCATTGTTGTTTTCTGTATTTATAAATGATATTGATGATGGTATATCAAGCTTAATGTTCAAGTTTGCAGACGATACAAAGGTTGGCAGGGTTGTTAAGGACACTACCGACGATATGGTGCTGCAACAGGATCTGGAAAGGTTGAGCAGATGGGCTGAGAGGTGGCAAATGAAGTTTAACATTTACAAATGTAAAGTACTACATATGGGAAACAGTAATCCCAGAGCAACGTATCAACTCTGTGGTACTACACTGACAGTGGTAGAGAATGAAAAGGACCTGGGGGTAATTGTGCAGGCAGATATGAAGTTTTCTGAGCAGTGCAGACGAGCTGCAAGAGTAGCTCATGGTGTCTTGTCAATAATATACAGGAATTTTTCTAGCAGGGATGAGGAGGTGATTATTCCCTTGTATAAGGCAATGGTCAGGCCACACCTTGAGTAGTGTATACAGGTCTGGAGGCCTCATTTCAAGAATGATATAGAGCTGCTGGAACGAGTACAGAGAAGGGCAACAAGATTAGTGAATGGAACAAAGGGTTACGAAGAAAGGCTTAAATTTTGCAAATTACAGTGTCTGGAGACTAGGCACCGGCAAGGTGATCTGATAGAGGTGTATAAAGCTTTGAATGGTTTGAGTATGCTCAATGCCAATGGGATTCTTCCTGTTGCTCAGAATAATCACCTGAGAGGGCATAAATTCAAATTGAGGAAATATAGATGTGCGGAAATTTGCCTTTAGCCAGCGGGTAGTTCGTTGGTGGAACAGACTTCCATCCCTTGTTGTGGAAGTTGATAGCCTAAATAAATTTAAGGCTCAGCTGGACAGGTATTTCGTACGAATGGAGGGGTGAAATGGGAGTGGGTTTTTTTTTTTTTTTTGGCTGAGCCTTAAAGCTTGCTTTCTTGCATCATGTGCCTCTACTAATGCTAATGTCTGCTGGGAGCAACAATTAATGATATCACCAACAGATTGTCAGATTTTAAGGTGGATAAAGGGAATATTATTGCTGATATGGGGACTAATGATATTAAGCATACACGATCTGACTGTTTGTTAGACAAATATAGGACCATACTGAAGAAATGCTGCAAGTTAGGTCAGAATGTCTGTGTCTGCAATTCTGCCCAGGCAAGATAGCAGGGATTATATGCTGAAAGCCTTGTGCATTAACTCTGAAGGACTCTGCAAGGCATTTGGGGGGAAATTTTTTATATTAGCTTGACCGCACTTGTAGGTAGAAGGAATATGTTTTATAGAGACATGATACATTTAAACAAAGGTGGTGCAAGAGTTGTTGCCAGTATCATTTAGGATACCTTAAAGGTTCAGGGAAACTGCTAGTTTGAGGAATACAAGGATAATATAGATTCACATTTATCTGATGATATTGGTCAAAGTTTAGCATACACCTCAATAGTTCTTGTTTGTTACCACAACAGATCATGTTAGCAAGATATTCTGAGGGCAGAAAAATTTCAGATGAGTAGGTAGCAAGCTAATGTCAGAAGTGTCATTAATAAAATTTGTGAATTGGAATTGCTGGTTAGGACAAGTAATGCTGACATAATAGGGCTTAGAGAAACATGGTGCTACCCAGAAGTAGGGATGATGAGTTTCAGTACAGTATGTATAATGTATTTAGGAAGGATAGGGCAGATAGAAGGGGTAGTGGGGTCATGCTTCTTATCAAAAGCAGCCTGAATGTGATGAAAGCTTTCCCCTGATTCAGAAGTTTTGCATGCTAGTATAGAATCTGTATAATGAGAATCGGGGTAATGTACAAGCCAGGTGATTGTGAAGATTATGATGAGGATCTCTACATGCAAGTAAATGTGAATTATGTGATTTTAATTTGCCTCTAATTGATTGGAGCAATTGGGAAGGAAACTCGACATGATGGACAATTTTTAAATCAACTAGATCAGCTGTTCTCAAACTGAGTGTCAGATGCACTGGGGAGGTGCCATAATTTACCTGGAACGTTGTGGACGATGTAATAGTTTGTAAGATTTCCATGGCAAATATTAAAAAGGTATTGAGAATAATTTTTTTTACTATTAGATATCTACTACTATATGATCTGTATTATTAATATAAATAACCGCATATTCAGAATACAATCGCATTGTGCTCTGAATGTGCGTAGCCTCTTTCTCGTGGCAATGCCTTATCATGCGGCGCCTCCGTAGCCAGGTTGGCAGGAGCAGCAGTGCGTAGCACATGCTTCTTGATTAGACTGGGGTTCGAGTCCATGACCACCAAATACGGAGGATGCGGAAAGGTCAGGGAATGACCACCGCATCTCCCCGGAGCAATATGGCCTTAGTTGCTAATGCTCCGAAAAACCAAATAACAAAACAAGCCTTATCATGCATATATGAATTGAGAATGGAGCTCCATTCATATCTTCTCACAGAATCTGACTGCAATGCTGAAGAATTTGTAAACAATGATTTTGTTTCTAAGCTAGCTTATCTGTGCAGTATTTTTGATAAATTAAATTCACTTAATTTATCTCTTCAAGGAAATGACACCGATATTCTACAACTGTCAGACAAAGTTTTAGCCTTTAAGAGGAAACTAGAACTTTGGGAACAAAAATTAAAAGAAGGTAAAAATGATTGCTTCTCACTTTTACATCAGTTTTTACAACAAAATGAAGTTCATTTTAATGAAGAATTAAAATCAGTAATTGTTGAGCATTTATCACAACTCCATGCACACTTCGAGAAATATTTTACAGAAAAATTTGGGGAGTGCATGTGGATTAGAGATACCTTCGATACAGAGTCCCCAACAAATTTATCTACTGTCAAAGAACAACAATTTATTGATCTTGCATCAGACCTCACACTGAAAGCAAAGTTTTTGTTGTTATCTTTATATGAATTTTGGTGTTTAGCAAAACACGAATACTCGGAATGTAGCAATAAAGCTTTGTGAATACTAGTGCATTTGCAAGTTCTTACCTTTGTGAAGTTGGCTTTTCAGCATTGGCAGTCATTAAATTTAAGTACAGATCAAATTAAATGTTGAAAAACAAATACGTGTCACTATTTCGAAAATTATGTCTAGGTTTGATAAATTATGCAATAAAAAGCAAACACATATATCACATTGTGTTTTAAGAATAAAATAATATCCTGATTATTGTTTCATATATGTTTTACTTCAAGGGAGGTGCCGGGAAAATTTTACAGGTCAAGGGATGTGTGGGCTCAGAAAGTTTGAGAACCGCTGAACTAGATGATAATTTGTATCAACTTGTCAAGGAAAGTACTAGGAAAAAGAATTTTATAGACCTGATCATCACCTATGAACCAGATGACATAATAGGGTTGTGACAGTACAGGAACTGGTAGCAGTAGTTAAAAGCAAAGGAATGGGTTATAACTTCAGGAAAAAAATTACGACGGCTTAAGATGCTACATGGCCTCTTAACTGGGTAGATATCTCACACAGTATAATTGATTATAATTGAATTATGGTATACCTTTAAAATTTTAATCACAGAAGCCTTGAATGCATATATACCATTAAAAAATTACACCATGAGGAGGATTCCAAGTTGGATGAATAACAAAGTTTCCAGATTACTTGAGCAGAAAAAGATGGCATGGAGTGGTTACAGAGCAATAAAAAGTACTGCAGCCTATAAGAGCTACAAAATTATCTGTAATTGTGCCACAGAAAAAAGTTTAGGCTGGCAAAGGCAGATTGTGAGAAATCACTGGCAAAGAGAGCAAAGGAGGAGATAAGGAATTCTTCACATGTATAAATGCAAAGACGAGAAGGACAAATCAGATTGGGCCTTGTGTGATGGATATGAGATAGTATTAGATACCCGAGCTGTTGTTGCAGATGAACATAGCCGAGTGGTAAGCACCGCGAGTGCAGTTGCACATGCTCTTTGAGTGGACCAGGGTTCAAGCCCATGACTGCTAAATACAACTAACATTTGTAAAAAAAATAAAAAAAAGTAAACTGCAGCCATTATCCAACCCACTGCTAGATGGAAGCCTCCTTAACAATTTATGCTGAGGGAAATGGACCATAATTTTCCATGCTGGTTCAGTGCAGGTTGGCAGATCAACCATATTTAACAGTCAGGGGCTTGAACCCCGCTCTACTCAAAGAGTGTGTGCTACTACACTCCTGCTCTTGACCACTCTGCTATGGAGGCCTCGTATCAATTGATTTACTGTAAACTGCACTGCCCTGGTGATCGTGCTTGAGTATAAACAATAACTCAACAGTTACTTTGCATCAATATTTACAGAAGAAAAACCCTTTATGTCAATGAGAAATTATGGGAGTGAAGTTGAAAAATGTTTTTTTTTTTTTATGTGAACCCCAAACACGAGAGGTATTAGAACCTATAGTACTTAGTACCGTGCTTGGGTTAGAGGTTGAGAAGACGAAAGAAGATATTTGTTGACATTGGACTTGAAATTCTGTAGATTGTAATTTTCAGGAAATACGTATGAAGGAAGGTTGTTCCAGAAAACGGCAGTTGAATGAATAAATGAGGAAGATGAAAAGTTGGTTGTGTGGGTTTGAAGTTGGACAGTAAATGGATGTTGGCTGGTGGCGGCACGTGTTCGGACTGTTTTGAAAGAGAGAGCAGGAATTATAGAAGCTAATTCAGAAGAGGCCCCGAGTGCCAAGCAAGTGACTATAGCGATTCCTAAGTGATTTTGAAAGCGATTTACTTAAAAGAGCGGTTGATTATAGAATAGTGTTATTTTTCTGAGCTTATTTAATTTTGTGCTTCTGAAGTAAAGAAGTTAGCTCACTTGACAGAAAGGCAAGACACCTTTCTTTTTGTATATAGGAATAACTTATTAACACACTAACAACTAATCTCTTTATCGCTTGGTCACTGGTGGCACCGCTCCTGCCTCCACGTGGCGGGGCTGGAAGTCTGGGAGAAGAAATTCACTCTCCCAGGGCTAAAAGGAGCAGTAATGGAAAACACAAAACAGTCTAGCTGTGGATCTTCTGATCCAGATATAGATAGACATGACCTAGATCATGACTTAAACCCATCCCATGCCAAGACAAAAAAAAGAAGGGACAGATTATTCTGCTCCTCTCTTTTTAATATTGCATTCCTCCACAGACCAACCACTTAGTAAGTTATCTCCATTTTTGATTCAGAAATGTCTCGAAAATGTGGCTGGCCCTCCAAAAATGGTTCGTCGATTAAGATCTGGAGATTTATTAGTGGAGATGAACGAACATAGACATGCAGAGAGACTCCTGAAAATTTCTACCTTTGGTGGAATTCCCACAAAGGTTACCCCACATGCCACCTTGAACTCCTCTAAAGGGGTAATATCAGAATGGGATCTCCTAAATGTATCGGAAGATGAACTTGTCCATGAATTAAACAATCAGAATGTAATCCACGCCAAAAGAATTTTGATCAAAAGAAATGGAGAGCTCGTCCCCACTCGGACAGTTGTACTGACTTTTAAAACACCAATTCTCCCCACAACTATAAAGGCTGGATACCTCAGATGTCATGTTAGACCATACATTCCCAATCCGGTGCGGTGCTTCAAGTGCCAAAAATTTGGTCATTCGCAAACTGTATGCAGAGGTGCAGTCACTTGTGCTGCTTGTGGTTCTAAAGAACACACACATACTGATTGTAACAAGGAAACTCAAAATTGTCCTAATTGCCATGGAAATCATTCTGCCTTTTCTAAGGACTGCGATCAATGGAAACGAGAAAAGAATATCCAGAAATATAAAATAGAGCATAAGGTGTCATACCAAGAGGCAAAAAAAACAATTTACAATTCCTGTTAAATCATCTACGTATGCGTCAATTACTCAACGACTATACTCAGTATCAACTCAAACTGACTGCTCAATCCCTCCAAATATCTCTATATCTGGTTGGGCTAAATCAGTACTTTCTTCATCAAAGGAACCCTCTCCCTCCAGTTATGTAACAAAAGAAGTAAATACACCTGTATCAGTTCCTCCAGATAAGAATCCCAAACTGCAACAGAAAGAACAAATCAAGAGCTCTGAAAAAAGTGATAAATACAAACTCAGATCTGAAACCATGGACATTGATGAAAAAGCAGGCGATGACGATACAATTCTTGAAATTCACCCAGAAGATGACATCGACACAGGCAGACCAGTCTTCTCAAAGAAGGAAAAGGGGAAAATAGACAGGCGTAAGCAGACTACTTCACGGATGTTAGCAGACACCAGTTAAAACCAAATAATGAGTACAGTTATTCAGTGGAATTGCCATGGGCTCCGTGCTAACGTAGATGACTTTTACGATCTATTAAATAAATATAAGCCTGTTGCAGTATGCATTCAAGAAACCAATCTCACAAATACAGTATCTATGACAATTAAGCATTATACCATATATAGAAAAGATAGAAGTTCCTCTAATTCAGCTCATGGAGGAGTAGCAGTCATAGTGAACTCTGTAGTTCCCTGTAGACCTATCCCCATACAAACACCTTTAGAGGCAGTTGCAGTTCGTGTCACCATTGGTATAACAGTAACATTAGTTTCGTTGTATCTATCGCCAAACCATACATACAGCCTTGATGACTTAGATGATATAGTTAAGCAAATACCTGTTCCCTTCTATATTATGGGTGACTGGAATGGCCATCACCCCCTATGGGGTTCCCAACATCTTGACTCTAGAGGACAGATAATAGAAAAATTTTTAGGTAAACATAATCTAACTATTCTAAACACTGGTGATCACACATACATACACTCTCCATCTGGTTCAAGTTCAGCTATTGATCTTTCAATATGCTCCCCAGCAATATTTCCTATCGTAGACTGGACTGTTACTGATAACCCTTGTGGTAGTGATCACTTTCCTGTCATCTGTACTTTTAGCTCAAGTTCTCCTCCCCAGAGAGATATTAGGACAACCTGGAAATTTGAAAAGGCTAACTGGACTAAATACCAGGAAATAGCTCGAATAGATATTTCCGTCATTACAACCCTCACAATTGATTCTGCAGTCAGGTATACTACACGAAAAATAATGAAAGCCTCGGAGGTAGCTATTCCAAAATCTTCATTCAAAATTAGGCTTCATCCAAAAATGTGGTGGAATGAAGCATGCAACAATGCTAAAAAAGAAAGAAATAAGTACTGGAATCTGTTTCGAAAATGTCCAACCACAGCCAACCTCCTACAGTTTAAGAGAGCCAGAGCTAAAGCTTGTCATATAAGACGAGAGAGTAAAAAAGAAGCATTGGCACGTTACGCATCCACCATTAACAGATCCACAGATACTTCTATAATCTGGAAAAAAATTAAACGAATTAATGGCAAATACTCGCAAACAACTCCTATTCTACTTGTAAGAGGGAAGGAAATTTCTGAACCTGTAGAGATTGCCAATGTCTTAGGTACTTCATTTGAAACACATTCAGCTGTTGCCACATATGAATCAGCATTTCAATTGTTAAAATCGCGGACAGAAAAATAAAAACTAAAATTTAATACTGCCGTCCCATATTCGTATAATCTACCTCTGACCATGATTGAATTGCGCAGTGCACTTTCTCGATTGAAGAACAGTGCTCCAGGCCCCGATGGAATTTTTTATCCCATGATCTGTCATTTAAGTGAGGATTCGTTAACTGCCCTTTTACAATTGTATAATAGAATTTTCCTAGAGGAGTATTATCCTGCTAGCTGGTGCCATTCTTATGTGCTAGCTTTCCCGAAACCGGGAAAAGACCACACAGATCCCAGAAATTACCGCCCTATTTCTCTAACCAGTTGTCTGGGAAAAACATTGGAAAAAATAGTTAACGCTAGACTGACATGGTTTCTAGAAACGGAAAACATTCTAAGTCCAAACCAGCATGGCTTCCGCAGAAGAAGATCTACACTTGATCTCATTATTAAAGCAGAAACAAATATCCGGAACGCTTTCCTCAGAAATGAGCACCTAGTCATGATATGCGTAGACATAGAGAAAGCCTTCGATACAACTTGGCGATATGGGATTCTTCAAGACTTACATAAATGTGGGCTTCGGGGTCACCTGCCAATATTCATTAAGAACTTTCTAGGCAATAGATCCTTTCAGGTCAGATTCCACTCTTCATTGTCTCGAGCATATGTACGAGAAAAGGGAGTTCCCCAAGGTTCAGTGTTGAGCGCCACACTCTTTGCAATTAGGATTGATGCCATAACCAAGTGTATTCCTAATACAGTTGATACATACCTACACGCTGACGATCTTGCCATCTCATGTCACTCTCAAAATATGCGACTAATTGAAAGACAACTACAAGGTACCATTAACAGAATAGTCTCTTGGGCCAAAAACAATGGATATCGACTTTCTAAACCAAAAACAACTGCCGTACACTTCTGTTGCAAACGCTGTTTACATCCTGATCCAGACCTAAAGTTAGATTCTCATCGTATTACTTTCCAACCTAGTATTAGATTCCTTGGTGTAATATATGATAAAAAATTAAACTTCCTGGAACATATAAAACATATTCGTACAAGTTGTCTTAGAAAACTATATCTTCTCAGAGTAATTTCTTCTATGTCATGGGGCGCAGATTGCTACATGTTGCTACAGTTATATCGCTCGCTGATTAGATCCAGGTTAGACTATGGGTCTCCTGCATATGACTCGGCCAGACCGAGTGCATTGAAATGGCTCGATCCCGTACATCATAGTGCCCTACGAGTTGCACTGGGGGCTTTCCGTACTTCACCATTCTTAAGCCTATATACCGAAGCCTATGAGCCACCACTACATCTTCGACGACAAGTTCTGTTACTAAATTACGCAGCCAAAATCAGCAGTCTTCCACATCATCCCATATGGCAATATCTATTTATGCCCAAATGGAGTAAACTTTATGAAAGTAAACCACGGCTCAATAAACCATCTGGCATTAGTCTTCAAGCTCTTATCACAAGCTGGGACCTGAATTTTACTAACATTCTTCAGGATACTAGCATGGAAACCCAGCCATGGCAAATGCCCCCGATACATATTGATAGACACTTTCAGCAATGGGGAAAGAATAACCTTCCAGATTCCAACATTAGACAAATTCATAAGACCCACTCCTCTGAGTTTAGCACTTTCATTCAAATATATACAGATGGATCCAAAATTGGTAGTAAAGTTAGTACCGCTGTAGTATTACCAAATATCACCATCTCCAGACAGCTTCCGTCTGAATGCAGTACTTATACCTCAGAACTATACGGCATTGTTCTAGCTCTAGAGAATATATCAAAGAAGAGTCTTATACCAAATCCATCATATATACGGACTCATTGAGTGCTGTTAGTTCTCTACAGCGTCAATTCTGCTCTAGTCATCCGCTGGTACAAAACATTTGGGCACAGCTACTAGAACTTTACGGACATGGACAGCTAGTAATATTTTGTTGGATCCCTGGACACGCTGGAATACTAGGAAACGAGCAGGCAGATTTAGCTGCTAAATGTGCTACAAATGTGATACCATCTGATTTCAGGACTCCTTATATTGACCATAAATCCATTATCAAACAGATGTATAAACAACAGTGGACACGCATGTGTCAAGGTCAAGCAAATAATAAACTTCTTGAAATCAAGAGAGAACCCAAGCAATGGCAATCCAGTCTGAGACGAAACAGAAAAGAAGAAACCATCCTAGCCAGATTATGCATTGGTCATACATTCCTCACACATAGCTACCTACTAACAAACGATGATCCTCCACAATGCAGCAACTGCTTATGTTCACTAACAGTAAAACATATCATCCTGGAATGCCCGCTATATCTGCAAGAACGGAAATCTGCTTTTTTCTCTCATTTTCATAACTCCAGCCAGTTATCATTACAGAGTATTCTAGGAGATCGTGAGGACATGATGACATTTTTCTCTTTCTAAAATTGATAAATAAATATCACAATATATGAACCATATCACATGTAAGACAAACTAAGAAGATATTAGATATAGTCTAAGTTGCTGATGCACCAACAAATTTAACAACAACAACAACAACAATTCAGAAGAACAGTGCCCGTGGAAGTATCTGTAGAAGAGGCATGCAGCAGAAACAGTACATCTATGAGAAAGCGAGTGGAGAGACTCTGTTAGAGATGAATCATTAATTAACCTAACTGCCCTCTTCTGAATGGAATCAAGAAGCCTGAGAGAGGTTTTGGGGGCACAACCCCAGATGTGGGAACAATATTCCATGGCAGGGCGGATTTGCGATTTATAGAGTGAGCAGCTGTTTGGAAGAAAAGGAACGCTGAGAGCGAAAGAGAAAACCAAGTTTTTTAGATGTAGAGGAAGCAATATTTGTAATGTGCTTGTGCCAAGAGAGATTTGAAGTCAGGGTAATCCCCAAAAGAGATATATCATTTTGCCTAGAAATCTGATTGTCACTAAACATAAGCATAGGAACAGAAGAATCCTTTTTGCGAGATATAAGACAAGACTGAGTTTTAGAAGGGTTGAAATCAACTAAGTTGTCTTTGCCCCACTGGAGAATTACCTCAAGATCGGCATTTAAGGAATTGGCAGCAGATTTTTGAGAAGTTGAAGTTGATTGAGCAGGACAAGGTTTCTCAAAATGGAAAGTGGAATGCAGTCTGCTATCATCGGCAAAACTATGGATAGGATTTCCAGTCAATGGAAGAAGGTCATTAATATACAAGAGGAAAAGAATAGGGGAAAGAACTGAACCTTGGGGGACACCAGCATTAGTGGAGAAGTTAGAAGACTGAGAGCCATCTACCATCACCCTCAGTGAGCGATCAGAGAGAAAACTGGATAACCAATTACTAAACACGGTTGGCAAACCATAAGATGGAAGCTTGTTTAGAAGACCTTTATGCCAAACACGATCAAAAGCCTTTGAGATGTCAAGAGCAACTACTTGTGTTTCACCGAACCTTTCCATTGAATTAGTCCATAAATAGGTAACATAAGCCAGAATATCACCAGTGGATCGACACTGACAGAATCCATACTGGCGATCGTTCATCAGACGGAAGGTTTCTAGGTAGAGTTGGTGGTTAATTGATTTCTCCATTACTTTAGAAAGAGTAGAAGTAATTGCAATGGGACGATAATTGGATGGGAGGGATTTGTCACCCTTTTTAGGAACTGGCTGGATATGAGCAAATTTCCAAGCAGAAGGAAAAACACCTTTGGAATAAGAAAGTGAAAAATGGCAGCAAAGAATAGGAGTAAGTTCAGGAGCACAGGTTTTGAGAACAAGTGGAGAAATACCATCAGGACCTGGAGCTTTCTTAGCATCGAGTTTCGTCAAAATCCTTCTGATATCCTTTTGACGGAAGACCACAGCAGGCATTGAATGGAGCGTGTTGGAAATGGTGGGAGGTGTTTTTCCAAGATCATTAATACATGAGCTGGAAGAAAAATGGGATGCTAGCAGGTCAGCTTTATCCTTGGCTGAAGTGACAACAGAACCATCTGCTTTGGACAGGTGGGAGCAGAGAGGGGCAAGAGTTGCGGCCAATAGCTTTGGCAAGAGACCAGAATGCTCAGCTACTATTAGGGCAAGAAGCAAGTTTTCTACTCTTAGCCTGTTCAAACTCTAGTTTGGACTGATTAATAACTGCTTTACAATTGTTGCGAGGTTTGGTGTAGGCAAAAATGAAACTGAAGAATTGGAAACAAGCCAGTTACGATATGCAACATTCTTCTCTTGAACAGCCTTAGCACATTTATTGGAAAACCAAGGTTTAGATAAAGGACGAGATTTTAAAGTGGACTGTGGGATAAAGGATTCCATTCCTGCAAGAATAATTTCACTGACACGATCTGAGCAAACATTGACATCAGAAGTTTTGAAACAGTAATCCGACCACGGAAAAGAAATCTCATAGGTCATCCCATTTTGCATTCTTGTAATGCCAAACAACACGAGGTTGGGAATAGCCATGAGATAAAGGTTCCATTGGAGAAGAGACAATCACCAAGTTGTGATCTGAAGTGCCTAAAGGACCTCTCACTTCGACCGTGTACTTAGAAGGGTTGTGAGAAAAAGATCAAGCGTATTGGCTGTATGATTAGGATTGTCCGGTATTCTTGTAGGTAAATGAATAATCTGTGCTAGGTCATTAGCAATTGCAAAAGCCTCAGCATCTCGACCTGCTGGGTCGGTGTGACTAGAAAACGGAAGCCATTTGGAATTGTGAACATTAAAATCACCAAGGAAAATTACCTCACTGTTAGGAAAGTTGGACTGGAGAAAGTCAAGTTGCAAAGAGAGGAAGTCAAAGAGCTCCAAGTGATTAGTGGAGTTGGGAAAACGGTAGACACAACAGATGAATCTGACACAATGAGGTAGAGAGATTTTAAGCCAGAGAAGATCAAAGAGAGGAGATTCCAAATTGCCAAGTTTCTGACAGGGAATATCAGAACGGACATATGCACAAGTACCACGTTTGAGGCAAAAGAAATCATACAGCGAATAATTTGGGCGTCTGAGATGAGCAGTAGTTGAATCAACCGATAACTGAGATTCTGTCAGAAAAAGTACATGGGGTTTGGCAGACTGCAAGTGGAAATGGACATCGTTGAGATTAGAATTGAGACCACGTGTATTTGTGAAATGAATTAGGAAGTGCTTGGGAGATTTAGATGTTTTCGCATTGCTTTATTAGTTTGACAATTCATGGTGTATTCAATAGTGAGAAAAAGTGGGTGGGACATGCTGTGTATGAAGTAATGAAATTTTTGGATATGGCGTACACGTGGTAAGAATATACCCAGATCCTTGACATAACGTGGCCTCGACAATGCTCCCCGCATACACACTACTCGGATTCCCTCCAGTCACTATCTGGCAGAGTAGAGGTAGAAAGATTATACACTAGCTGATCCGGAAGCCTCCTAGAGAGTTTCCAATAGGTTCGGTCCAGTGTACTAACTAGTGGCCGGCCTGCGAAAACCGTTTTAGAGCTGTAACCTCGAAATGTAAGGAATATTGGATCTCACCACGACGTTCATTATAACCTCAAAAGTCATCAATCATACTGCATGATGGAAGAGAGGGAAGGGTTGACCGGAACTTAGCTCTAGAGACTAAACATGGGTTCCACCACTTCAAGCCTCCAATAAGCAAAGTGGTGGTATTTCACCGGCTGATGAGAGTCATCTACCACCTAGTACTGCCTGGTAACATAGAAGGGGCTGGCGTTCCTCCATGTGGTGTGGGCGCCACACCTCGACCCCTGCTTACGTTGGTTCACACCTGGGTGGTCACCCACCATGTAATTGTGTATGAAAGTTATACCCAGGATTACTAACGGTCGCACCATCGTGAAGGTGCAAGCAGAGGATTTGGCTGTCACAGACTATCCGGACTTCGCCGAAATTGGGTCCACTTGACTTGAGTGTCACCCGAATATCAGTTCCATCAGTGTTTTAGACTCGCAGGTAGCAGGTACAGCTTGTCTGGCATATCTGAGAGAATGTCTGTGACAGCCTCAAGGACCAAAGGATGTAATTAATGATATTGAAATTTCATATGATCATTTAATGAAAAAACTTTTGCGCCTACAGTAAGACTCCTTGGGGTGATGGCATATACCCTATAATTTCAAGGGAGGTGGTGAGTGCATTGAATCATTAAAGCTAATTATGCGAGCATCACTGGGCTCAGGAGAAATTCCTTTGGATTGGAAAAGTGCCAATGTATCACTAATACATAAAGCAGTTCTAAGAGTGTAGTGGGAAATTACCAACTGATCAGTCTAATTTCGGTGGTAGGGAAAATCATGAAGGTAATTTAAAGGGTGAAATTCAGGATCATTTAGATAGAAATGGAATTCTGAAGGATACACATCATGGTTTTGTTAAGGGAAAATCGTGTTTAAAAAATCTGGTTAGCTATTTTGACAGAGTCACTCATGAACTGGATTTAGAGAATAATTTTAACATTGTTTATTTAGATTTCAGCAAAGCATTTGTCTCAGTCCCACATGAGCAAGTTAGTTTATAAGCTGGAACAGGTTGGAATCATAGGAAAATGCTTATATGGATAGCAGGATGGCTTCAGGAAAGGAGGCAGAGGGTTGTGATAAATGTTTTTTCAGATTGGGTTAATGTAAGAAAGGGGGTTCCCCAATTTTTGGCACCACTGTTTTTTATTTTCTTAAATGACATTGATGGTGAGATAGAGGATGTGATGTCTAAATTTGCAGATAATGTAAGGATCGGTAGAGTAGTTAATGATCACCGCCAAGCTGAGCTTTTTCAGAGTACCTAGATAGACTTCAGGGATGGTCTGAAAAGTGGCAACTATGCTTTTCTTCAGCAGAATACAAGGTCTTACACCAGGGGAACAGCAACCCCAAAATAACTTATAACTTATCTACACTTGGTGGAGTTTAACTAAAGTCAGTAGAGGAAGAAAGGGACTTGGGAGTTACGATACAGTCAGACATGAAGTTCTCCGAGCACTGTAGACATGTTGCAAGGAAAGCCCATGGTGTACTATCGATGATTTATAGATCGTTTGCTATTAGGGATAAGGTTGTCATAATCTCATTATACAAGACTATGGTTGGACTACACTTGGAATATTGTGTTCAAGTATGAAGACCGTACCTGAAAAAAAAAAAGACATCAAGCTTCGTGAAAGGGTCCAAAGACATGTAACTCACCTTGTGAGATTGGCAAAAGGGCATCCATATGAGGAAAGACTTCAAATATGTGGCTTGCAGAGCTTGGAAACTAGGGACTTTAGAGGAGATTTAATTGAGTTGTTTAAGTATCTGAGATGCAAAAGGAAAATAAATGAGGATGTATTTTCACAGTTTTAAATTATTCGAGAACTAGTCTAGATTGCAGGAAGTTTCCTTTTAGTCAGTGAATTATAAATTATGGAATAAGTTATCTACATGAGTGGTTGAAGGTGATAGTTTGGGGAAATTCAAAGGTCAACTGTATAGTTACCTACAAGAGGAGGGAAATGCATAGGTGGTCTATTTCCTTTTCTTTTATTAATTATTTATTAGCATTAGCATTAGCATTAGTAGAGGCATTTGATGCAAGAAAGCAAGCTTATGCAGCATCAGCCAAAAAAAAAAAAAAAAGTAACATAAATAAATCAAAATAACCACTTCCACTTCACCCCTCTGTTCGTTCGAAATACCTGTCCAGCTGAGCCTTAAACTTATTTAGGCTATCAACTTCCACGACAAGGGATGGAAGTCTGTTCCACCCACCAACCACCCGCTGGCTAAAGGCAAATTTCCGCACATCTATCCTACATCTGTCTTTCCTCAATTTGAATTTATGCCCTCTCAGGTGATTTTTCTGAGCTAGAGGAAGAATCCCATCAGCATTGAGCATGCTCAAACCATTCAAGGCTTTGTACACCTCTATCAGATCACCCCGCTGGTGCCTAGTTTCCAGACACTGTAATTTGCAAAACTTAAGCCTTTCTTCGTAAGAGAACCCCTTTGTCCCATTCACCAATCTAGTTGCCCTTCTCTGTACTCGTTCCAGCAGCTCTACATCCTTCCTGAAATGAGGCCTCCAGGCCTGTATACAGTACTCTAGGTGTGGCCTGACCATTGCCTTATACAAGGGAATAATCACCTCCTTATCCCTGCTAGAAAAATTCCTATATATCATTGACAATACACCATGAGCTACTCTTGCAGCTCGTCTGCACTGCTCAGAGAACTTCATATCTGCCTGCACCACCACCCCCAGGTCCCTTTCATTCTCTACCACTGTCAGTGTAGTACCACAGAGTTGATACGTTGCTCTGGGGTTGCTGTTTCCCATATGTAGTACTTTACATTTGTCAATGTTAAACTTCATTTGCCACCTCGAAGCCCATCTGCTCAACCTTTCCAAATCCTGTTGCAGCAGCATAGTGTCAGTAGTGTCCTTGACAACCCTGCCAACCTTCGTATCGTCTGCAAACTTGGACATTAAGCTTGATATACCATCATCAATATCATTTATAAATACAGAAAACAATAAAGGCCCCAATACTGAACCCTGAGGGACTCCACTAATAACATTAGTCCACGATGAGCAGTGTCCATTGATTACCACTCTCTGTCTTCTCCCCCTCAACCACCCCTTTATCCATAGCAGCAACTTGCCTCCAATGCCACACTGCTCCAATTTGTGCAGCAGTCTTCCATGTGCAACAGTATCAAAAGCCTTTCTAAGATCCAAGTATATAATATCAAAGTTATTCCCTGCATCCAGTTCTTTTGTGACTGCATCATAGTATCCAATCAAATTGGTCAGGCAAGACTTCCCCTTAACAAAACCATGCTGTGTCCTAGCTATAACTGAAGTCTTGTCTAGATGATCCTGCAGTGCTTCTTTCACCAGTGCCTCCATTAATTTTCCGGGAACAGAAGTTAAACTCACAGGTCTATAATTACTTGTGTCAGCCTTTGATCCCCCTTTGTGAATTGGGGTCACATTTGCACATCTCCAGTCAATGGGTACCTCCCCTGAGTCCAAGGAAGCTCTCATAATTATGGCTAAGGGTTTGCTTACCTCCTTTGCTGCCTCCTTTGATATAACTGGATAGATCCCATCCACCCCAGGTGCCTTTCTTGTGTTTATCTTCAACAATTTCTCCTCCACTTTGCTCTCAGTTATTACGAGATTCTCTAGCTTACTGCTAGAGTTGAATACACCTCTGGCATTCCCCTCGCTGAATAACTCCTCATGTGTGAATGTCGATGCAATTTTTTATTTAATTTTATTATTACACTAGCCAACGATTTTAAATTTTTTTTGATTACTTGAACAAAATCAACTGATTTTGACAAAATTGTATGTGCTGGAAACAAAAATGACACTAGAAAGTTCGTAGCACGTCACGTTTTCATGTTATGGCTTCATGCTCCTTTTTTCCAAAAATTATGAAATTTTACTTATCTAAATATACTTGACTACTTTTCTTGTAAAGTAATTGCTTGAAATAGAAATTACGACCAGTAAACATGCCAAATGGATAAAAAATAAAATATTTAAACTTCATAAACACCTATTTGGATTTAAATAAGCAATTAACCCACAAAAGTGGAGGCAAAAATAGGAAATCTTACAGTTATTTTTTCCTCTTATTAGCAGAATGGTCCTCCCTTGTCAGAAACCAGCAATAGTCACCCATCATTGCTGGATCCCATCGTCTTTGATATCTCTGCTCCATAGTGTGGATACCTTGGTGGAATCGTTCCCCCTGCTCGTCACTGACAGATCCCAAGTTGTCCTGAAAGAACTCCAGGTGCAAATGTAGGAAGTGTATCTTCAGTGACGTTCGGCATCATAACTTTTGACGGTTATGCAACAATTCTTCTATCAACTCTTTATAGTTCTCTATTATTTTATTCCCTGAAAACCCGCTAACAACAGCTTTGAAAGATTTCCACGCAGCTAATTTATTGGCGTTAAGGTTAGTTTCAAAGATTTCATCCTTTAAAAGCTGTCGAATTTGTGGGCCTAAATATATCCTGCTTCAACTTTGCATCACTAATTTTTGAAACTGGCTTTTTAAATACTCAAAACCTTCACTATTTTTGTCCAGAGCTTTTACAAAATTTTTCATGAGACCCAACATAATGTGCAAAGGCAGAAGCAGCACAATTTCAGGTTTCACTAAAGGCATGCATTTGATGTTGAGTTTCCTGGGAACATATCCTTCTCTGAATGGCCATTCCTTCACAGTATAATGATGTTCTGCTCCCCACTCGACTATCTCGTAAACAAGGGAAACAACAATACTTAGTAAAACTACCCTGTAGTACAAGCAACAGAGTGATCACTTTTAAATCACCACAGATTTTCCAGCAATATTTCTTATAGTTTAAGACATTTAATAGGAGTGACATGCTGTCATAGGTTTCTTTCATAGCCACTGAATGAGCCACTGGGACCAACAGTTTGATATTACCATTGTGTAGCAAAACTGTGTTTAGAAGAATCAATGAATAAACTCCATTCTTAAGGATTGTGTTCAAACCCTATTTCATCCATCAACCCGTTTACATCTTTGCATACACAAAGAGAACTTCCATTTGATAATATCAAATGGAAGACAGAAATCCTTGTGGTTTTTGCCAGCAAATTCCACTGTTGCAACCTAAATCCTAATAGCTCAGCCTGTTGCTTTGAAAGATTTAAATCCCTAACCAAATCATTAAGTTCACTTTGCGCAATTAAGTATGGGGTTTTGTCATTTTCAGGATTGTAACTAGGATTGGCAGACTTTGAGGGTGCAGGTATGGACACTGCTGACCCTTGCTCTTCTTCCAGAATAGTGATGTCTTCACAACTAGGTGGAGGAATAGGGAGTTCTGGTGTGTGTGGCACAGGTCTTATTGCGGATGGAAGGTTGGGGTATTTTATTTTAACTCTATTTTTTCTTAGTATTTGTGAGGCAGAAATAACAATCTTCCAGGTGACTTGTTGGTTCTCATCAGATCAACAGAACAGCAAAAGGCATTTTAGAATTGTTCCCCTTCATCCATTCAGTCAAATTTACATAGCATGTTACACAGCACATATGCACCTTTTATCCTGATCACGCACGTGACAACCAAAATAAAAATAATAAGCTTGTTTTACCTTGTCTGTGATTGATCAATATTTGCGACTTCACTGTAAATTGTCCACAATCATAGCAAAAACTGTTTGGCAAATTAACGCGCGCATGGAGTTTTGCTTCATTTCACGAGTTTTTACAAAACCAAAATGGAACTTTAAAACACCACAATGTACCACTAGATATTATCTAAACTAACCCCAAAAATGTATGTTTAAGGGCTAAAAGACAGCTTGTAGAAAAGTTGTCTTTCACAGAGGCACCTGGCTGCCAGAAATACAGTAGGGTTCAAACGTACTACTGCATAATAAGGATTATAGCAGTATAACTCAGAGTGGCCACTCCTCATGACATAAAACTAAAAAGAGGTATTAGTATATCATTAAACAATACAGATATGTCTCATTTGTTGCAATAGATGGTCCTTGAGGTTGTCACAGACATTCTCTCAGATATGCCAGACAAGCTGCACTTGCTACCTGGGAGTCTAAAACGCTGATGGAACTGATATTCGGGTGACACTCAAGTCAAGTGGACCCAATTTCGGCGAAATCCGGACGGTCTGTGACAGCCAAATCCTCTGCTTCCACCTTCACGATGGTGGGACTATTAGTAATCCTGGGTATAACCTCCATGCTCAAATACATGGTGGGTGACCACCCATGTGTGAACCAACGTAAGCAGGAGTCGAGGTGTGGCGCCCACACCACATGGAGGAATGCCTCCCCTCTATGTTACCAGGAAGTACTAGGTGGTAGATGACTCTCATCTACTTGTGCATATGTCCTTTCTGATATTCCTTGTCAGAGACTTGGCAATTTGGAATCTCCTCTCTTTGATCTTCTCTGGCTTAAAATCTCTCTAACTCATTGTGTCAAATTCATCTGTTGTCTTTACCGTTTTCCCAACTCCACTAATCACTTGGAGCTCTTTGACTTCCTCTCTTTGCAACTTGACTTTTTCCAGTCCAACTTTCCTAACGGTGAGGTAATTTTCCTTGGTGATTTTAATGTTCACAACTCCAGCTGGCTTCCATTTTCTAGTCACACCGACCCAGCAGGTTGAGATGCTGAGGCTTTTGTAATTACTAATGACCTAGCACAGATTGTTCATTTACCTACAAGAATACCGGACAATCCTAATCATACAGCCAATACGCTTGATCTTTTTCTCACAAACAACCCTTCTAAGTACACGGTCGAAGTGAGAGGTCCTTTAGGCACTTCAGATCACAACTTGGTGATTCTCTTCTCCAATGGAACCTTTATCTCATGGCTATTCCCAACCTTGTGTTGTGTGGCATTACAAGAATGCAAAATGGGATGACCTGCGAGATTTCTTTTCCGTGGTCGGATTACTGTTTCAAAATTTCTGATGTCAACGTTTGCTCAGATCGTGTCAGTGAAATTATTCTTGCAGGAATGGAATCCTTTATCCCACAGTCCACTTTAAAATCTCGTCCTTTATCAAAACCTTGGTTTTCC